>NW_027267573.1:0-21128 GCF_963676685.1 Mytilus edulis | reverse complement strand
AGATGAGCTGTTGACCTACTTAACGTAATAAATAACAATAGCTTATTTAGATTTTAATTTATCACAGACCCTGGCGGATCTAGAAATTTTCATAAAGGAGGGGCCCTCTCTAGTCATTCTTCAGTGATTCCACAGTGGCGGATTCAAAAGCGGTAAGATTTTGTGTTCCCTATATAATCCCCCCTTTTTTGTCCTGGGTTAGGAACCCCGTTTTAAAATGACTTGATCCGCCTGTGTTCCCTTTATATTCAACCAATTTTTCAGAAATAGAACCCTGCGCCCCCTTAAATCTACCTCTGGGTTCTGGGTTATATCTCCAATTGAGTTCATATTAGAGAAATCAGGTGTACAAACACCAAAGTAGGCACGGGGTTTAAGTATGCATTTCCCTTTATACATAAACTGTAACGATATATTTTTATATACATAATGCTTTTTATTTATGAAATAGATAAAGTGTAAGATACCTTATTTTTTTGTTTAAATTAAGTAAAACCAACTTTCTTAGTTTAAAAAGATATATTTAATAAACCGATATACGCCTCGTTAAAAGGTTGTTTTTTTTATAGCAATGAATCTCACGTGATTAAATACGTTATTACAATGATTTTTATAATTGTTACAATAATGAAACAATAATGACACAAATCATAAACATGAATTTAACTATTTCTTAGATGTTAATCTACAACCAGATCAGAGTCATATACATAAAAAGGCACAACAATATATTTATTAGCTAGATGAGCTGTTGACCTACTTAACGTAATAAATAACAATATCTTATTTAGATTTAAATTTATCACAGACCCTGGCGGATCTAGAAATTTTCATAAAGTAGGGGCCCTCTTTAGTCATTCTTCAGTGATTCCACAGTGGCGGATTCAAAAGCGGTAAGATTTTGTGTTCCCTATATAATCCCCCCCTTTTGTCCTGGGTTAGGAACCCCTTTTTAAAATGGGTTGATCCGCCTGTGTTCCCTTTATATTCCACCAATTTTTCAGAATAACACCATGCTCCCCCTTAAATCCACCTCTGGGCTTTGGGTTATATCTTCAATTGAGGTTATATTAATGCAGTTTTCATCACTTATTTTCAAGATTCATCATAACACAAGTTCTATATCTAATAATGTATATGGCTGAATCCGCCCCTGTAGAAATTATCTTTCTGAAACACAAAATGCAATTAACTTTTACACATCTAGTGTATGACAGATCTTAAAACTTTTCCAACTGAAGCCAGACGCCAGAATTTTTTTTTTCTCATAGTGGTGTGAACATGATTGTTGTTCCCATAATACTTGTTCCCCCTGAAACAAGTCTTTGAATGGTAATTAGTTCTTTGGAACAAACATAACATAATTTTATTTCCACCTTCTTAAGATATTTTCCTGGAACTAAAATGTTATATGGTTTCATAATATCTGTTCTTTTAGAGAGAGTGTCATTTGATTTTTTACACTTGATCACACCTTAGTTGATATTCACCTCACATTTCATTTACCTGGACATGAAGTACATACAAAGAACATGAAGAGTGGGCAAGAAAAGGGGAACGCGAACCCTGGAACACATTTTTTTTTTTAAATCTCCGGACTGACTTTAAATTTAGTCCCTGTTTATTTTTTAATAGACTGTGAGAGAAATCAGGTGTACAAACAAGAAACACGAGGCCGGGATAAGGTACCGGTACTTCATGTATCTCTAACAAATGTAAAATTCAAAAAAATATTATAACACTAAAAAAAAAATTTTAAAAAGAGATACTGAAATGTTTTATTTAGTGTATAAAGTGCTTTTTCAAAACTAATATATTTTCTCGTTTCAGCTGAAAGTACCTCTCTTATAACTGTTTATGTGCTGCTTAAAAATATATTGCAGCACTTCACAGTTGCTTGAAAGGTTGAAAATGTCATCATGCAGAAATTAGAGCAGATTCCTCAGATTAAAATCATTGAAAATGGATAGATGCACTGGTCCTGGTGGTATACATCGATACAATTAATCTTAATTACATTTGGAATGAAAATTGTCTCCTTTTTTGGTTTCTTGCACGATAAAACCAATACTTAAAGTGAGTCACTGGTTAAAAGTAATGTTTATCCCATTCTTAAACCAATGCATGTATATCATCAATTTAGTCTTCTGTGCATTTCTAACGCAAAATAAGGCAAAATGTTTGGTCCGATTTGATTCTGTTATTACAAACTTTTTAAACAAATTACTTCCCTTTGTCAATCTTAGACTGGTTCCATACCGGACAATATTGGCTTTTGCCAATGCAAAGTATGATGAATTGAAAATGATGTATCGGCGGTTAAACTAATTTTGTATGAAAAATAATTTCTGATGTCGTAACTATTTATCTAAACAACAAATTAATGTAATTAAAAGATTTCAAAACCTAAGATTACGCACAGGTAAATTTGCTGTTCCTGCTAGCTCTCCATTGTTAATGAAAAAAATGAATGTCCCTCATAATGGAGACAACTAAAAAAAGGGTATCTAATTACAGGGTCGGGAATTGGCAAATGGACTATAATAATGGTTTTTTTCTGCTTATCATGTTTGTGGCTTTGATCTTGTTGTACGTGGTTTAACATGATGATGATGGAAGTGTTTAACGACATTGACTGGATATACATCCCGCGGGCAATTGGTGAGCTTAGATATTTTCTGCAGTTGGTAATCACAAGGATTTGTATAGTAAGACTTACTATACAAATCCTTGGTAATCAGCAACAGGTTGAAGGCCGCTATTTTGTTGCACGACCATCTTGGTTATGCTGAGTTATTTTTGGTTTGTTTACTCTTTTGATGTTTCTTTTGTACTTCACAACGGCTACTTTCAGGCCCAGGTTGGTTAGCTTGATAGCCCGCTAACAACGATGATGGCGTACTAGTCTACCAGTTTCTGACGTAGTAATAACGATGACAGGTAGCATAATCAGTACCAAAGTCGTGAGACAGTTAAATGAATGTCCATTATTCAACACCTCGGTTACAGCTCTCGGGCGTTTGTCGTCATAACACTCCCCCATCAAAAAAAGAATTTTGGAGTGTATACTGACGCGGGTTGGTTTCTGTCATCGAAAGAAGTAGGTCGTTAATACATCTAATAATAAAAATTCTTAATTTTTGAAGCAAGAATAAAACTAAAATTTTCATCGCACGAAATTAAAATAAAATATAGTGTACGAAAATCCATACAAATAAAATATTAAATAACGATATGTTTTGTTTCTATTAAGTTAATGAAATGAAATGAATAGACAACTTTCGAGTTCGATGCATTTCCGTCAAAAACTCTGGTTTTAGTGAACGTCATTTGTGCGTTTAGGGGCGTCGTCACTTCCATTCAAATGTTGAGCGAGTGGTTGGAAAACTATACTTATATTGTACGAATTATTCGGCAAATTGAATTCTCAAAATTGACAATCAGCACTACTGTCATTAGGGAATTGTCATTAAGTACCTATATAACAAGCATTATTTCTAGTTTATCCTGCATAATGACGATCACTAAGATGCTTGATGAACGTTAATAGTGCAGGGATACAGGCGATCCCCTCTATCTGGTAAATGACGTCATAAAGGCGCGTATAATTGACGAGTTTTTTCCGGTGACGGATGAACTCGAAAGTGGTCTATTGAATTAACATTTCCAAACTATATATGTAGATTTCTCATATTTCTCGACTGTCTTCAATTATTACAAACAAAAAGGAAAATGTTTATTTAGCGGTTTTTTTCTAAAACAATATATCTTCATTGTTTTTTGATATTCCAAAAGACATCTTATTTTGTTTGTTTGCCAAACTTACTTGTATGCGGTTAGTACCATCACCAATAACTACTAAAGACCATATGACCTAATAAACAACAACAAATGGAAGTTTTTAACGACCTTGACTGGCTAGGCATAATAAACCTGATAATTGGTATTCAATATATATAATCCTAGGTCATGCCTGACATATTTCACAAAAACGACCGATGAAAACTCCTTAAATGTTAAAATGTTAAAATGATTTTATCAAAACAAAAATTATTAGATGAAGAGTTATATTACCTATCGAATGCATACCTTCACAACACACTAAAACATATATTTCATGTCCTGAGTGCAGTTTGTATGTCCTCATTTTTTTACATTGTCATTTCGGTGCCTTTCTTACCTGACTAAAGGCCGTACGGTGACCTAAGTTGTTAATTTCAGTGTCATTTTGGTTTCTTGTGGAGAGTTGTCTCATTGCATGGCAATCATACCACATTTTCTTTTTTATGTTTGTAAAAGTTAACGCACGACAAATGATGAGAATTATTCACCTAGCCCTTGTGTCAGGTGAGCTAAAACATTTGCATTCAAGTATGACTACATATTTTGGAATCAAAACAAGGACATGGAGTTTTGAAAACGATCTGTAAAATATCGAAACATATACAAGAAAAACATACAATCTTCACGCTATACAATAATTTCTACGGAATTGGCTTGTACAATTTCTTTCGACAGGCTTGTAAAATTCTTCTTTACCAGCCAACAGAATTATAATACATTTGTATACAGTGTTAATTTCCATTGTTTAACGGAAGCGTACATTTTAGATAAATAAATTAAATTGTAGTGACCTGGGGTCGTGTCATCGATGGTGTCTTAGGACTAAGACATGTCCCAAGACCATCGTAGGAGAATTTTTTGCTCTTAGCCGTGTTATTGTAACGATCATATTGCGGAACATATTGACTATATACATTTTGTTCCTCTATTAATAAGCTTTCGATTGAGGTATAATATATATATCTATAAATAGGGGCTGAAGGGTCCTGCCAGTCCATTCCATTACTCAAAATTTCTATTTCATTATTCAAAATTGGTTGTTTCTCAATGTTGACGCGTATTTCGATATCTGAGTCCTGCGTTACTCCTCTAATATACATTGCGGAACATATTGACTATATACATTTTGTTCCTCTATCAATAAGCTTTCGATTGAGGTATAATATATATCTATAATGAGGGGCTGAAGGATCCTGCCAGTCCATTCCATTATTCAAAATTTCCATTTCATTATTCAAAATTGGCTATTTCTCAATGTTCACGCGTATTTCGATATTTAAGTCCTTCGTTACTCCTCTAATATGCGTTGCAGAACATACTGACTTGATGCATTTTGTTCCTTTATTGATAAGCTTTCGATCAAGGTAAAATATATATTTATACTTAGGGACTGAAGGGTCCTGCCAGTCCATTCCATTATTCAAAATTGGTTGTTTGTCAATGTTGGTGCGTATTTTGATATTTGAGTCGTTCGTTACTCCTCTAATATGCGTTGCGGAACATATTGATTATATACATTTTGTTACTCTATTAATAAGCTTTCGATTGAGGTATAATATATATCTATAATAAGGTGCTGAAGGGTCCTGCCAGTCCACTCCATTATTCCAAATTTCCATTTCATTATTCAAAATTTGCTATTTCTACATGTTCACGCGTATTTCGATATTTAAGTCCTTTGTTACTCTTCTAATATGTGTTGCGGAACATATTGACTATATACATTTTGTTCCTCTATCAATAAGCTATCGATCGAGGTATAATATATATTTGTAATTAGGGGCTGAAGGGTCCTGCCAGTCCATTCCATTATTCAAACTTTCCATTTCATTATTCAAAATTGGCTATTTCCCAATGTTCACGCGTATTTCGATATTTAAGTCCTTCGTTACTCCTCTAATATGCGTTGCAGAACATACTGACTTGACGCATTTTGTTCCTTTATTAATAAGCTTTCGATCAAGGTATAATATATATTTATACTTAGGGACTGAAGGGTCCTGCCAGTCCATTCCATTATTCAAACTTTCCATTTCATTATTCAAAATTGGCTATTTCCCAATGTTCACGCGTATTTCGATATTTAAGTCCTTCGTTACTCCTCTAATATGCGTTGCAGAACATACTGACTTGATGCATTTTGTTCCTTTATTGATAAGCTTTCGATCAAGGTAAAATATATATTTATACTTAGGGACTGAAGGGTCCTGCCAGTCCATTCCATTATTCAAAATTGGTTGTTTGTCAATGTTGGTGCGTATTTTGATATTTGAGTCGTTCGTTACTCCTCTAATATGCGTTGCGGAACATATTGATTATATACATTTTGTTACTCTATTAATAAGCTTTCGATTGAGGTATAATATATATCTATAATAAGGTGCTGAAGGGTCCTGCCAGTCCACTCCATTATTCCAAATTTCCATTTCATTATTCAAAATTTGCTATTTCTACATGTTCACGCGTATTTCGATATTTAAGTCCTTTGTTACTCTTCTAATATGTGTTGCGGAACATATTGACTATATACATTTTGTTCCTCTAATAATAAGATTTCGATCGAGGTATAATATACATCTGTAATTAGGGGCTGAAGGGTCCTGCCAGTCCATTCCATTATTCAAACTTTCCATTTCATTATTCAAAATTGGCTATTTCCCAATGTTCACGCGTATTTCGATATTTAAGTCCTTCGTTACTCCTCTAATATGCGTTGCAGAACATACTGACTTGATGCATTCTGTTCCTTTATTAATAAGCTTTCGATCAAGGTAAAATATATATTTATACTTAGGGACTGAAGGGTCCTGCCAGTCCATTCCATTATTCAAAATTGGTTGTTTGTCAATGTTGGTGCGTATTTTGATATTTGAGTCGTTCGTTACTCCTCTAATATGCGTTGCGGAACATATTGATTATATACATTTTGTTACTCTATTAATAAGCTTTCGATTGAGGTATAATATATATCTATAATAAGGTGCTGAAGGGTCCTGCCAGTCCACTCCATTATTCCAAATTTCCATTTCATTATTCAAAATTTGCTATTTCTACATGTTCACGCGTATTTCGATATTTAAGTCCTTTGTTACTCCTCTAATATGTGTTGCGGAACATATTGACTAGATACATTTTGTTCCTCTAATAATAAGATTTCGATCGAGGTATAATGTATATCTGTAATTAGGGGCTGAAGGATCCTGCCAGTCCATTCCATTATTCAAAATTTCCATTTCATTATTCAAAATTGGCTCTTTCTCAATGTTCACGCGTATTTCGATATTTAGGTCCTTCGTTACTCCTCTAATATGCGTTGCAGAACATCTTGACTATATACATTTTGTTCTTCTCGTAATAAGCTTTCTAATGAGGTATAAGGTTTATTTATAATTAGGGGCTAAAGGGTCACAGCATTCCATTCCTTTAATCAAAATATGTATTTCATTATTCAAAATTGGCTATTTCTTAATTTTCACGCGTATTTTGGCATTTAGGTCCTCCGTAAACCCTATAATGGTCATTCAGGCACATATCATTTCTACTCAGTTTATTTCTCTATCAATAAGCTTTCATTTGGTGTATAAATTTTGTCTTGATTACGGACTGAAGAGTTGCAGCAGTCCATTCCATTATTCAAAATAAGCTATTTCTCAATGTTCACGCGTATATCGATATTTAAGTCCTTCGTTACTCCTGTAATATGCGTTGCAGAACATATTGACTATATACATTTTGTTCCTCTAATAATAAGCTTTCAATCGAGGTATAATATATATCTGTAATTAGGGGCTGAAGGGTCATGCCAGTCCATTCCATTATTCAAAATTTCCATTTCAGTATTCAAAATTGGCTATTTCCCAATGTTGATGCGTATTTTGACATTTGAGTCGTTCGTTACTCCTCTAATATGCGTTGCGGAACATATTGACTATATACATTTTGTTCCTCTATTAATAAGCTTTCGATTGAGGTATAATATATATTTATAATAAGGTGCTGAAGGGTCCTGCCAGTCCATTCCATTATTCAAAATTTCCATTTCATTATTCAAAATTTGCTATTTCTTCATGTTCACGCGTATTTTGATATTTGAGTCGTTCGTTACTCTTCTAATATGCGTTGCGGAACATATTGACTATATGCATTTTGTTCCTCTCGTAATTAGCTTTCTAATGAGGTATAAGGTTTATTAATAATTAGGGGCTAAAGGGTCACAGCATTCCATTCCTTTATTCAAAATATCTATTTCATTATTCAAAATTGGCTATTTCTTAATTTTCACGCGTATTTTGGCATTTAGGTCCTCCGTAAACCCTATAATGGTCATTAAGGCACATATCGTTTCTACTCAGTTTATTCCTCTATCAATAAGTTTCATTTGGTGTATAAATTTTGTCTTGATTACGGACTGAAGGGTTGCAGCAGTCCATTCCATTATTCAAAATAAGCTATTTCTCAATGTTCACGCGTATATCGATATTTAAGTCCTTCGTTACTCCTGTAATATGCGTTGCAGAACATATTGACTATATACCTTTTGTTCCTCTATTAATAAGCTTTTGATCGAGGTATAATATATATCTGTAATTAGGGGCTGAAGGGTCCTGCTAGTCCATTTCATTATTCAAAATTTCCATTTCATTATTCAAAATGGCTATTTCTCAATGTTGACGCGTATTTCGATATTTGAGTCGTTCGTTACTCCTCTAATATGCGTTGCGGAACATATTGACTATATACATTTTGTTCCTCTCGTAATTAGCTTTCTAATGAGGTATAAGGTTTATTTATAATTAGGGGCTAAAGGGTCACAGCATTCCATTCCTTTATTCAAAATATCTATTTCATTATTCAAAATTGGCTATTTCTTAATTTTCACGCGTATTTTGGCATTTAGGTCCTCCGTAAACCCTATAATGGTCATTAAGGATATAACGTACTAAATGGTGGCCCCGTTGCCGGCAATGCTATTTTTAGCAATTATCTCCTTAAAAGGCGTTTTCATTAAACTAATTACGGAAAATCTGTTGTTTTCTAATTGAAGCTCGATATCTATTTGTGATTTTACCGCACTCAAATATATATGGTCCCATGGCTTTTCTTGGTGAATTTTGGGGTTTTTCACGATACCTGACGATTTCGCAGAAAATTTTCCCTAATTTTGAGCAACATAAAAAAATTATTTTCGGCATTTCATACTATACATTTAAGGACAAATTTGTACTTGCATGAAACTTCATTCATAATGCTTTCCAGAAGAAAAATATATAAAAGATATAACAACCAATCACAGAGAGCCATCTATTTTTATCTCTATGTCATGTTCCCTTCATAAAATGGCTGCGCCCATGTAATTTTATTTGGTACATTGTAACCTTAAGGCACATATCGTTTCTACTCAGTTTATTCCTCTATCAATAAGTTTCATTTGGTGTATAAATTTTGTCTTGATTACGGACTGAAGGGTTGCAGCAGTCCATTCCATTATTCAAAATAAGCTATTTCTCAATGTTCACGCGTATATCGATATTTAAGTCCTTCGTTACTCCTGTAATATGCGTTGCAGAACATATTGACTATATACCTTTTGTTCCTCTATTAATAAGCTTTCGATCGAGGTATAATATATATCTGTAATTAGAGGCTGAAGGGTCCTGCTAGTCCATTTCATTATTCAAAATTTCCATTTCATTATTCAAAATTAGCTTCATGTATTTCCTCATTTTTACGCATATTGTGGCATTTAGATCCTGTGTAAACCCACTTTTGATTATTGCGAATCAGGATATAGGTATAGTGTCACAGTAATTTTTTTTTATATTTATTTCACTATTCACCGCTTCAATTTGAATAATGAAACATAAACTATTTCATTATTCATTATTCATTTTGTAATATTGAATAGTGAACTATTTCATTATTCATTATTGAATAATGAATATTGAACTATGAATAATGGACGTACTTCAGCGCGGTATGTGCCTGTCCCAAGTCAGGAGCCTGTAATTTAGTGGTTGTCGTTTGTTTATGTGTTACATATTTGTTATTCGTTCATTTTTTTTTTATATAAATGAAGCCGTTAGTGTTCTCGTTTGAATTGTTTTACATTGTCATATAGGGGCCTTTTATAGCTGACTGTGCGATATGGGCTTTGCTCATTGTTAAAGGCCGTACGGTGACCTAAAGTTGATAATTTCTGTGCCATTTTGGTCTCTTGTGGAGAGTTGTCTCATTGGCAATCATACCAGATCTTCTTTTTTATATTATGTGTGCCTCTCAGTTGTAGGACAGCCTTTGTACTTAATTTTAATACGGCGGACACCTCTTATTCTTATACTTCATACCTGAGAAACAGAAAATGTATGCCATCAATTTTAGAATTCATTCTTACATAGTTTTATATTTCCGCCGTTGCCTACGAATTATTTTTTTTTGCTCCGAATTGAAGGCATAACTTTGACTTTGAGATGAAGAATCGCAATAAAGCGCCAAACAGATGATCAGGCGAACAAGTTGACTGTAATATAGTCGGGACTGATAGAATGTTGGAATACTATACATAATTATTCATATCACTCCGTCAAAGGATGCATATGCCTTCAGTTCCATTGAGTCAGTTGGTCAGATACTTGTCACTGAACTTTTTTTTTTAATAAACTTTATTTAGATTCACTACACATAACTCAAAACAATAACTGATAATATTTTAAAAGGGCATACGATACAGTTACAGGGGAGGTAATGACGTTTCTAACGTAGATTGTTAGTTTCACGACGTCAAACTATGACTTATCGGGGACAGATTCAGTTTTCGACTTATTTTTATCATTCAAACTTATTTAACTTGAAAACGAGTTCATGGACCCCTCTTTTTTAAAGGCTATCTAGTTTGATTACGCAAGAAGATTATGTGTGCCAATTTTCATGAAAACGTAAATTGTGCAATTACTAGTATTTAAATTGGGAGGATGCTTATAAAATACAGAAATTTCAAACTATTTAACAAAAAGCAATTTGTGTTTAAAAATCTTTTTAAATCTTTTAAAACAAAAAAAAGTTTGCCAGGCCTACCTCAGAATCAATTTTCTATGTTCAGTGGACCGTGAAATTGGGATAAAATCTCCAATTGGGCATTGAAATTAGAAAGATAATATCATAGGTAACACGTGTACTAAGTTTCAAGTTGATTGGACTTCAACTTCATCAAAAACTACCTCGACCAAAAACATTAACCCGAACCGGGACAGACGGACGAACGGACGGATGGGCGGATGGATGAACGAACAAACAAACAAACAAACAAACAAACAAACAAACAAACGAACGGACGGACGGACGGACGGACGGTCACACCGACCAGAAAACATAATGCCCATAAATGGGGCATAATAATACTTTTACTATTTTTTACCGTGGGCTTAGAACAATTAACAAATAAAGTTATTTGAAAATTACCTTTTTCGTCTATACCTCCTTTACTAATTTAACTTTATTGTTACGCCCCACCTACGATAGTAGAGGGGCATTATGTTTTCAGGTCTGTTTAACCGCTCGTCTGTTCGTCCGTCCGTTCGTTCGTTTTTTTGGTCTGTGTTTTATACGACCGCAATTTGGTTGTCACGTTGTCGTCGTCAGCGTTCTCCGAAGACACTTGGTTTCCGGACAATAACTTTAGTGCAAGTGAATAGAAATCTATGAAATTTAATCACAAGGATTGTAACCACTAAAAGAAGGCTAGGATTGATGTTTTTCATTTAAAATCTTCAATGTTTTACTCATTGAATGATCAATTCTACTGGAATTTGAATAAAACTTGTGTGCGAACGGACCTAACACCGAGAAGAGACAAGCAAAACCCAATTTATAACTAGTTTGTCATTCAATCCGATGTAGTTGCTTTCATATCTTCGGGGCGAATGACGCTCAGGTACGTTCATGCATGATGACGAATAACGGTAAAATAATACATGTGACACCCTGTCACACCCTCATATGTTACATACAAGCGCATGTGCATGTGTGAAAACAAACCAGATAAGATTTCATTATTAAACTAGATGAACAGGAATGGAATGACATAATCAATTTGTTCAAACAGAATAAGATATATTTTTTTATCCAATTAAACTGCCCTTGATTCCATTTTTTAAATTTTACAAACTGTTTGCGTTTCAATAGTATATTAACAAGCATTAATTCCGGGTGCGGGAATTTCTCGCTACATTGAAGACCTGTTGGTGACCCTCTGCTGTTGTTTTTTATTTGGTCGGGTTGTTGTCTCTTTGACACATTCCCCATTTCCATTCTCAATTTTATTAGCCTTTCAAAAAGGGCTAGTCGACTCTTAGCTGATGAAAATGGAAAGTGCTCTCGCTTTGTAGATTAATTCATTTACTAGAATAGTCACGTGCACCAATCAACAAATGTTACCACACATGTGAGGTCACACGTTATGAAGTAGTATATATCGTTTAACGTTGTTGTTTACGAAACTCCAGAAGATTCGACTATTTATAGATAAAAGTTACCTGTGTACCAATATCATGAATATGCATGACTAATGACCAGGCAAAATCTAATTGCTAAAATAGAGAGGACAGATCCGATACTCTACGGGATTGAAGGACATTAACTAGGTTTGGATTGTCCTAACCAATCAATAAACTTTGATTATTCACGTCTCGTAATATCTTCCAATCAGGTAGCAAGAAAATTTCACGCACTAACTGTCCATCGTTCAATTCTTAATATCGACTCCTAGGAGTCGATAATAAGCTTATATATATATAGTACGATATCCATATTTACGTTAACCCGAAACATTTGAATAAAATCAAAATTAAACTACCTTGACCAAAAACTTTAACCAGAAGCGGGACGAACGGACAGACGAACGCACGAATGCACGAACGAACGGACCTACAGACCAGAAAAGATAATACCCCTCCACCATCTTTTTATAAAAAGTAGGGAATGCAATTCAAAATGGCGACATAGATCCCTTTATGATTTTTTAGTCAGACGTTACGCACGATACTGGTGATACCTGACGCTACATTAAAATAACGTCGAAATACACTTTTTGACTGAAGTTTTATCCAAGTCGCTTGTTGTTAAACGAACGTATGAATTTATGTTTGTCGCGATTGTCTCCCCATTCGTTTTTACCTCTTTAAAGCATTCCCTACATGTACATGTATATATTTTCATATATTATTGGTTTCTATAACTACTGTTTCTTTATAGGGATAAATACTGATTAATAAATTTCTAGCATTTTATTTCATTAATATATTCTAAAACATTTAAATGTGTTTCTTCTGTGATTCGAATGACATTGTTTGCGGTTACTTCCGAACAAATATAGACCACTGACGCAGCAGGTACAACCGCTTTCCTGTTCACAAGACGATATAGAAAAGGCGAGTTCGTTTGTTGTAATATAGACCACGAAACATAGGTGTTCCCGCAGGGAGTAAAGATCCCCAAGAATCCGTTGTGTCAATGCGTAACGTTTCCATGCTTTTCTCTACTTTCAGCATGTAGTACTCCTCCTCATCGTCGTCAGTATATAACGCAGTTAATTGACCAAACGAAACTAATTCTTGCAAAGACACTTGTTCATTTTCTTGTGCATCCGCTCTGTATTCTCGCTTCTTTTCCCATTCAGTATAACCACCAGTTTTTATCGAATTAGAAACTGGTCATACATGTGATGACAACAGTTTACACAGAAACAAGACAATTCACTGATATTCATCAACCCTTTAGCAGAATCACGACTAGCTTTACTTGGTGAAGAGATCAAATGCTAGGCACCGGCTTAAAAGACAGTCTGTTGTCACGGTGAATCGTTTCCGCATATCGGAACATTCTTCTCTTACAATGTGACCTCGGTTGTGTTAGAAATGAATTCGCGTATTCATAGAGATCTTTTGCTGTCCTTATCTAAGTCTGTCCGCGTAAAATGGCACAGTCGGCTTGTCTCTTAATAATTCCTCCAGCAGCGTCTTGTGGTCCTGAAATGCACAGATAAGTTTTTTTATGTCAACTGCATGACATTGGACCTTACCATTTTACCGCGTTCAAGGTTTATGATTTTTATAATAGTAAAAATACCGAAAGTCACGAGAAATATAAGAGATTCAATACCCTACAGCGACTGCCAAGATGAAGAACAGAAATAAAAGCCCTGTTCCTCGATACAACGTATTTATTTTTGTTTCAGGTGTAATTTAGTCCGACGCACAAGTTTTATCAAAATACATTTATTTCAAATTCGATATAATCAAAAAACATGTAAAAAAAAATTACCGATAATGTGAATACCGGACCGCTTTTGAAATATTTACATTTTACACAAATAACTCATAAATATTCAATCAAAAGCTAAATAATATGTATTCCATTGTACTCGAAAATGTGAGTAAAATCATTAAATCTGTGTCCAACATATCTAGCGTAGAGACTGACAGGCGGACTGACATTCAACTGTATTTATTATCCTCGAACTTACTACTATTATTGCCTAATCATAGTAGTAAGTTCGAGGATAATAAACTTAATTATTATGAATAACCTTTTGCATGGGAAGTTTCAAAGAAATTTCTTGTGAAATGTTGATATCCAAAGTCGTCGCTTGTTTGACTAATATCTCCGAAACAGTGTCTGCTCTTATACTGGGCTGCACACCATTCAGTAAACTCGTGCATTGTTTCTACTGAATATGAAATCGACTGTAAATATTCCGCTATATAATTTTGGACTTGGTGAACAAAGTATTGATCATGAACTAAGTCTTGGCTTATAACGAAAAATGTTTGAATCTCAGTAAGCTCGGAACACCTGTAATTTTCACTAAAGTCACGCACACAAACACATTGCTTTTCTGGGAGATTTCTAACAACAAGTTTTTGAAATTGTTCATTTTGCCATGAAGCTCTGTGCTGATGCACTGGAAAAGTTTCAATTAGTTTTCTGAAATATGAAAACAATTCACCAACTTGACTTTCTTTTTTCACGAGCATTAGTTTCTTTATGGTTTTGTTCCCTTTAACATTAACGTTTACATTTTCAAACTGTTCCCACTTTACAAATTCCGCAGTGTCAGATACATCAAGTTCACAAGGCAGAAAATTCAAGATTTTAACTCCACAATCGGAACAGTTTCTTTTAAGGCACTGTAAATTGTGTGAACCTTCAACGTTTTCGCATAATGTTGCATTAACGACATCAGATATAGAATCGTACACAGGAGTAGAATAGCATTCATTCTGTTCATTTTAATTTCTATCAAAAGTTTCTTTCGGAATTCCATACACGATTTAAAGACAGTTTTAAATTCTACATGGTACTTGCAGCAACATGTTTGTCTGTCCTTAGGTCGGACGGGACGCACAAAGTATAGGGTTTGCACCTTTCGAACATTCTTTGAGCTATTCTAATTAGGCGTGGATCCAGAGGGGGGGGGGGGGGTTTCCGGGGGTTGGAACCCCCCTTTTTTTGGACAATCAATGCATTTGAATGGGGACATGTAATTGGACCCCCCTTTTTTGTCCTGGGTTAGGAACCCCCCCCCCCCCTTTTTAAATGGCTGGATCCGCCCCTGACTAATAGAGGGGTTTTCTCCGATAAAATCCAAATACATATCGGTCTGTGTTTTTTTCTAGTATGTGTGTCATGTGGCTTGAATAAGTTTTCGGACCAATGCGGACCCTTTTGATATTTGCCTTGTTACCAGTCGGACGAGAAATACCAGGCTTACACCAGAACTCATAAATACGTTTCTTCGTGTCAGGTGTTATTGCATCTGATCTAGTTTTTCTATTTGTGTAAGTCCAGCTTGATTTTTTAGATTTAAGTATTCTTGTTCTAATTGCATGACCACGGCTAACTCTTCTTACCGGTAATCCCAATTTCCTAGTCAGTTTCTTTCTGCATTTATTGTCACTGATTTTTTTACCACTTACTGATGAAATGATAACATTCATCGTTTTCAAAGAGTCATCCGATCTTTTCCTTTTACAGATATAAGATATAAGATATAAGATATAAGATTTTATTGATATAAAAATCCAAAATCTGGATTGTCATCAACACATACACAAAGAACAAACAAACAGTAATCATTACAATCAATTATATGTACATAAAATGGTAATATATATTTTCTTTCTTATCTATCTATTTGACTGAGGAGGTACAGTTTTACATCATAGTTATACAATTTATATACAGATGTCAATAACTGTTTTTAAATCTTCCGTCAAGGCTTTTGATGTTTTGTGTTCTTCTATTTCTTCCGGCGAAGAAATCACTTCAGAAGATTGCAGTTTTCTCACAGTCGGCGAGTTCGAATTTTGCAAGTATGCGACCATGGTTGTCACCCGCCTGTCTGGGCTCTTTGGTAGGGCCAGTTTCAGTTTCTTCAATGTCCGATGTTTTTCTGTTCTATTCTCGAAAGTATTTCGCTTATTTAAATTCTCGTTTTGCCTTTGATCATTGATATTTTCATGTTTTCTCTTTCTATATTTCCGTTTCTCTCCGTTTCTTTGACCCGTCTCATTTGTTCTTTCTCTTGTTTCTCTCTATGTTGTTTTTGGCGTACTGCCTCATCTGATAAAGCATACTCGTTTTCCTTTAGATTTCTATTTCTGTAATAAGATTCAAGCCTTTGTTCTCGTCGCTTTTGAAGCTTTTCTTGTTTGTACCGTTCAAGTCCTTCCTTAGATGACATCATTTTTTTTCACTGAAATAATTATAAAAGTTTTCATTTTGACAATTATCAACAACAAAAAACGTCTGTAACGTTACGTGTAACTTTCAAAAACGGAGTTCCATGTTTGTGACATTTTATTGGACATGCGGTTTTGTTTGTAATTTGTGCAAACCTGGGCGCATTGTCATGTTTCAAGGCTCAAAATGCGAAGAAAGGTGTGTATTTTTTAAAGCGATTAATAGAATTGAGGAAATATTCAATAAAACAAATTAATTTAATCTCATTCGACGGATTAGAGCCGGAAACTGTGTGAAAACTGTACTTGTGACAAATTCTTGGACATGAGAAAAATTCGACCTGTGTAAACCGACGTAACAACAAAGGAAAAACAATGATTTAAAAGGCGAGTCTTTGTACAAAATAATGATACCAATATTGATTAACTTACCAGTATTCTGTTAATAAAAATCAAGTCCGTAAAAGAGGGACGAAAGATACCAAAGGGACAGTCAAACTCATAAATCAAAATCAAACTGACAACGCCATGGCTAAAAATGAAAAAGACAAACAGAAAAACAATAGTACACACGACACAACATAGTAAGTTCGGCTAAAATATTTCCCTGCTTGTGGGACACTTTTTAATATCTCATTCAGGGGTCCATTGCTTCGCTTCTAGTACAGGGTTGAGTTCAATATCGTAGCATCTACGTAGTGCTTCGTAGATTTTGACTATTGAACGTGTAGCAGCTATAGACTAGCAAGTACGTAGCTGCTACGATATTGAACTCAACCCTGGTTGTGTTCCAATTTTTTGACGTCACAATGCTATGACGTTGAACGTTGCGCTGCCCGAAAATGGTGACTTTTGGTGAAAAAAATCACCAATCTTCAGCACATTTTGCCCAAATATCGGCATCTATTTGTAACGCGGGACACGAGAAAAATTACGTTATTTATAAAATCGTGTTCGGTTTATACACATACACTTGTATTAAAATGTCATTCAAGACTTAAAATAAATTCCCAAGACATTCAGCTTTATTTTGATGTAAAATTTATATGTTTTCTAGTAGCAACGACAATATAGTGACCAATTGTTGCTTATGACGCGATATTTTTTCTTGAGTGTCACCAGTTCCGTGCGTAACGTCCATACGGATATGGATAGTAAACTGCACATTGCTAGAAAAAAAAAAGAAATGATGGCAACGTCAAATACTGTAATAAAGTTATACAAATAGACAGGAAATAATAATAAAAAAAATTAAAAACATTGATTTACAAATTTAATTTTAAAGACTATTCAATTTCTAATGGTACGAATAACAATGGACTTTGTTTGCGGGATGTAGAAGCAGGGGTTTCCAGAAATCTCCCTCGTCACACCCTGTGGTCGAAAGCCATTGTTATTGTAACAACAGATCTATTCAATTTACACGTGTTTCAACAATAGAAACAATGAAGTATAACAATTGAACTGTATAACAATATAACTGGGCTGTAAGCATGAAATCGGTCATATTTTTTTTATCTGACGGGTTACGACGTCTTCACTCTAAATCGATTGGATTTTGTACGAATGTTGATTGATATTTCAGTCTTAGATACAAGATTGTTATTATTAGTTATTACGAATGTCGTTCGGGTCAAACATGGTCACCCGAGTCGTACATATTAAATAAGTAATGTCGATTTTTGCTTGGTCCGTGCATGTAACTAAAACTTTTATGATTCAAACATCTGGAAAAATTTGGAAAATGAATCTTACAATACCGATTCTAGTGCGAATAAAACGAGATTCTTAAATAAACTTCATCAGATTTACACTTGAGACCAAAGTTTGGAAACTAAAATACGTATAGTTACCCTTGGAGATCATCAAACCAAAAAAGACTTATGTAATGGGTGGTTGGGATGAACCGCTGGAATAAGTCACTGTATTATGCTCCTTGATATACGAAAAAAAAGAGATATTTATAAGTTAAAACGGATAAACGGGACTATTATCAGCAAAATTTATTTCCGGATACTATCTTATGATCATAAACAAGTTGCTGTCCATGTTTGATAGAAATACAGGATAGCTTAAAAAGTTATTTAAATTTTAGCCACAGAGTGAATATTTGTGGACGCCTCCTATGCCAACGACGGAATGTAGGATCGCTATGTATCGCTTTTTCTATAAAAGTCCAAGACTCGACAAAAGTGAGATAATTTACAGTTCTGGGTTTTTTTTTCTACTTGATTATTCACTTTTTTAAGAGTAAATAGTATATCTGATCAATGAACCGATCAACTGGTATACATTTGCATATCTTCTATTTTTTATAGTATGATCTGTGCATATCATTTGAAGCCTGAAGCCTACGTGAATTATAATAATCAGGAAGCACTTAAACACCTCATCTTATCGTGATGTATTTAAAATTTATAGTGATGAAATACCGATATATTTGCAAAAGATTTTCATAGCATTTTTCCTTTAGTAAACCTCTTGGAAGATTAATGGTTTTGAATCACCGTATGAGGTCAATCCAAATTGAATGCACCGTGTACATTTCACAACTAACATTTTAAAATGTCAGCAAAAATGTTCAAGCTTCGATGAAATGAATCATTTTCCTTCAACTTCTCGGGGGAAACTTCCAGTTTACAGATAGACATCTTTTGCAGTTCACCTATACCAAAGAAGATGCTATTAACAGGGCACTTTGGTTCTGTGATATTTTTGACATTAAAATGAAAGATTTTGAACTATCAGTTCTATGCTACAACACACATGATTTGAAAACACCTCGGATTTCCGAGGTACAACTAAAAGATATACATCTATGTAGACAATAATGTGTCCATAGCACACGGATGTCACATCAGCACAATCCTTTTCTATGTTCAGTGAACCGTGAAAATAGGGTAAAATCTCTAATTTGACATAAAAATTAAAAATATTTCAAGTTGATTGGACTTCAACTTCATCAAAAACTATCTCGACCAAAAACATTAACCCGAAGCGAGACAGACGGACGAACGGACGGATGGGCGGATGGATGAACGAACGAACAAACAAACGAACGAACGAACGAACGAACGAACGAACGAACGAACGGACGGACGGACTAACAGACGCACATACTGGAAAACATAATGTCCATAAATGGGGCATAACAATTGAGAATCGAAATAAGGAAGTTGTCAAATAGACAACAACACGACCAAAGAGCAGAAAAACAGCCGAATGTTACTAATGTTTCTTCAACACATCGAGAAAATCCCGCACCCAAAGATGGGCCATAGCAAGCCCCTAATCAGTCAATTACGTGTATTGATGTCATACATTACCCGAAACATTTAAATAAAATCAAAATTAAAATAAAACAAATAAGAATAACCTAGACCAGAGGCTCCTGACTTGGGACAGGCGCAAAAGTACGGAGGGTTTAAACAGGTTTTGTGAGGTCTCAACCCTAAAATCTAGCCAATGTAGAATAAACAAACACACAGCAATACACACAGTTCAATCAGTTTAGAAGAATTCCAAATCCGATGTTAGAATAGGTAAGAAAAGGAACCGACATAAATTTACAAAGCACTACTTGCCGTTACCAGTGCCTTGATTTTGCGTCAATCGTCATTTAATTTGCGCCAAACAAATCTTTCATTTGATCAACAATTTGGAGCCGTACCAGTAGATTTTCAGTCCACTGGTCCGGCTGGCCAGTACACAAAAAAGCTTAAATTCTACCCCTGTGACCACAAACCATATTTCATTTGCGCCAATATTGCAAGTAAAAACTGACCGCGCTGAAGTACGTCCATTATTCATTTTTCATTATTCAAAATTCAATAATGAATAATGAAATAGTTCACTATTCAATGTTAAGGAATGAATATTGAATGATGACATAGTTTGTTTCATTATTTAAGTGATGAATAGCCTCGGTAAACACCTTTGAAATGAGCTAGGTCCAATTCGGAACTTTTCCGTAGGGATGTGACGAAGAGTACCGAATGTGTTGTAGGAATTGAAAACTACGCTAAGGGGCAACTTTGCACCACTGTGGTGGCCAGACGGACCCGGATCCCAGAAAAATATTTAAGTTGGAAATAGCCTGGGTCAATACTTTTGAAATGAGCTAGGTCCGGTTCGGAACTTTGCCGTAGGGATATGCCGAGCAGTACCGAATGTGAAGTAAATACGGAAAATTACGTTAAGGGGCATATTGGAACCTCTGTGGTGGCCAGACGGGCCTGACTGGATTCCAGGAAAATATTTAAGTGTAAATAGCCTGGGTTGATACCTTTAAAATGAACTAGGTCCGGTTTCGAAACTTTGACATTGGTATATGCCAAGGTATATCGAATGTGTGGTTGGAATGGAAAATACATATTGTCTTGATTAGGGGCTGACGGGTAGCAGCAGTTCATTCCATTATTCAAAATAAGCTATTTCTTAATGTTCACGCGTATTTCGACATTTAAGTACGTCGGTACTCCTCTAATATGCGTTGCGGAACATATTTTGTTCCTCTCTTAATAAGCTTTCAAATGAGGTATAAGGTATATC
>NW_027267572.1:77500-80000 GCF_963676685.1 Mytilus edulis | reverse complement strand
TTGCTTTGGTATGGGGTCTATATTATTATGTTACCGGAGAAGTGTCATGTTTAGTTTGGAAAGTTTTTCTTTTATTTTAGATACAGCGCGCGCGCAAGATTGAGGAGACATCACGTGACGCGGGTTTATATTAAGAAAAACTTAGTCTTTTTATTTCTCTTTAGGTCGGGACGTTAAACAGACAACATGTATAGAGATGGAATGCACACAATGTAATTTCTTTTGTCATTGTAGGAAATTGACATTTTGATGAAAGTTCACAAGCAGTGCATGTTTTGGATTTAATTGAATCGGTGTAACTTTAAAACACATTTATTGATTATTTTTTGATGATGTTCATTTTTCAGCACCTGTTTGTAACACAGATTAGTATTTCAATCTCGGAGCGGACATTTTATTGTAGGTTTTTACTGAGATTGACGGACCTAGCAAGCGATTTTTACTGCATTGCCATTTCTTTTTTCTAGGAAAAGTCTTGAGAGATATCTGCAAAAAGTTTTTATATGAACCTTCAGTACATGTATGCCCTGCTGACTGCAAATTTTCAAGTCGATTGGACTTGTAGTTTCAGAGAATATGTGGATTTTTTTTTCAGAAGAGACGTAAGAACAATAATAAAATAAAAATTTTCTTGAATAATTGAGAGTTTGTTCCTTCAATAAACTGTCATAAATAAACAGTCATACATATTGATTGATTGATTAGTTGGTTGATTGATTGGTTGGTTGGTTGGTTTGTTGGTTGGTTGATTAAACACGTTTGATAGGGTCACTTAGAACAAGGGGAAAAAGACCTCAAGAGACCTTGCATCCCGTATTAAACGCATGACACGGAAACATACATTAAGTGATTGATTGGTTGGTTGGTTGGTTGGTTAAACACGTTGGTTAAACATGTTGGTTTAACACGTTGGTTAAACACATTGGCTGGTTAAACACGTTTGATAGGCTCAATTTAAACAAGCGAAAAAAAAACCATCTTGGATCCCGTATTTAACACATGAAACGGAAACATGCATTGATTTATTTATTGGTTGGTTGGTTGGTTGGTTGGTTAAACACGTTGGTTAAACATGTTGGTTAAACATGTCGGTTAAACACGTAGTTTAAACACGTTGGCTGGTTAAACACGTTTGATAGACTCAATTTTAACAAGCGAAAAAAAAAAACCATCTCGGATCCCGTATTTAACACATGAAACGGAAACATGCATTGGTTGGTTGGTTGGTTGGTTGGTTGGTTGGTTGGTTGGTTAAACACGTTGGTTAAACCCGTTGGTTAAACACATTGGATAGGCTCAAAATTGGATCCCGTATTTAACACATGAAACGGAAACATGCATTGATTGGTTGGTTGGTTGGTTGGTTGGTTAAACACGTTGGTTAAACATGTTGGTTAAACATATTGGTTAAACACCTTGGTTAAACATATTGGTTAAACACGTTGGCTGGTTAAACACGTTGGAGAGGCTCAATTTAAACAAGCGAAAAAAAACCCATCTTGGATCCCGTATTTAACACATGAAACGGAAACATGCATTGATTGATTGATTGATCGGTTGGGTGGTTGGTTGGTTAGTTAAACATGTTGGTTAAACACGTTGGTTAAACAAGTTGGCTGGTTAAACACGTTAGATAGGCTCAATTTAAACAAGCGAAAAAAACCATCTTGGATCCCGTATTTAACACATGAAACGCAAACATGCATTGATTGATTGATTGGTTGGTTGGTTGGTTGGTTGGTAAGTTGGTTAAACACGTTGGTTAAACATGTTGGTTAAACACGTTGGTTAAACACGTTGGCTGGTTAAACACGTTAGATAGGCTCAATTTAAACAAGCGAAAAAAACCATCTTGGATCCCGTATTTAACACATGAAACGCAAACATGCATTGATTGATTGATTGGTTGGTTGGTTGGTTGGTTGGTAAGTTGGTTAAACACGTTGGTTAAACATGTTGGTTAAACACGTTGGTTAAACACGTTGGCTGGTTAACACGTTAGATAGGCTCAATTTAAACGAGCGAAAAAAACCATCTTGGATCCCGTATTTAACACATGAAACGGAAACATGCATTGATTGAATGATTGATTGATTGATTGGTTGGGTGGTTGGTTGGTTGGTTAAACATGTTGGTTAAACACGTTGGTTAAACACGTTGGCTGGTTAAACACGTTAGATAGGCTCAATTTAAACGAGCGAAACAAAAACATCTTGGATCCCGTATTTAACACATGAAACGGAAACATGCATTGATTGATTGATTGATTGGTTGGTTGGTTGGTTGGTTGGTTAAACACGTTGGTTAAACACGTTAGTTAAACATATTTGTTAAACATGTTGGTTAAACACGTTTGATAGGCTCAATTTAAACAAGCGAAAAAAAAGAGACGTTGAATCCCGTATCAAACACATGAAACGGAAACATTGATTGATTGATTGATTGATTGATTGATTGATTGATTGATTGATTGATTGATTGATTGATTGATTGGTTGGTT
>NW_027267572.1:47500-72500 GCF_963676685.1 Mytilus edulis | reverse complement strand
TATTGATTATTTTTTGATGATGTTCATTTTTCAGCACCTGTTTGTAACACAGATTAGTATTTCAATCTCGGAGCGGACATTTTATTGTAGGTTTTTACTGAGATTGACGGACCTAGCAAGCGATTTTTACTGCATTGCCATTTCTTTTTTCTAGGAAAAGTCTTGAGAGATATCTGCAAAAAGTTTTTATATGAACCTTCAGTACATGTATGCCCTGCTGACTGCAAATTTTCAAGTCGATTGGACTTGTAGTTTCAGAGAATATGTGGATTTTTTTTTCAGAAGAGACGTAAGAACAATAATAAAATAAAAATTTTCTTGAATAATTGAGAGTTTGTTCCTTCAATAAACTGTCATAAATAAACAGTCATACATATTGATTGATTGATTAGTTGGTTGATTGATTGGTTGGTTGGTTGGTTTGTTGGTTGGTTGATTAAACACGTTTGATAGGGTCACTTAGAACAAGGGGAAAAAGACCTCAAGAGACCTTGCATCCCGTATTAAACGCATGACACGGAAACATACATTAAGTGATTGATTGGTTGGTTGGTTGGTTGGTTAAACACGTTGGTTAAACATGTTGGTTTAACACGTTGGTTAAACACATTGGCTGGTTAAACACGTTTGATAGGCTCAATTTAAACAAGCGAAAAAAAAACCATCTTGGATCCCGTATTTAACACATGAAACGGAAACATGCATTGATTTATTTATTGGTTGGTTGGTTGGTTGGTTGGTTAAACACGTTGGTTAAACATGTTGGTTAAACATGTCGGTTAAACACGTAGTTTAAACACGTTGGCTGGTTAAACACGTTTGATAGACTCAATTTTAACAAGCGAAAAAAAAAAACCATCTCGGATCCCGTATTTAACACATGAAACGGAAACATGCATTGGTTGGTTGGTTGGTTGGTTGGTTGGTTGGTTGGTTGGTTAAACACGTTGGTTAAACCCGTTGGTTAAACACATTGGATAGGCTCAAAATTGGATCCCGTATTTAACACATGAAACGGAAACATGCATTGATTGGTTGGTTGGTTGGTTGGTTGGTTAAACACGTTGGTTAAACATGTTGGTTAAACATATTGGTTAAACACCTTGGTTAAACATATTGGTTAAACACGTTGGCTGGTTAAACACGTTGGAGAGGCTCAATTTAAACAAGCGAAAAAAAACCCATCTTGGATCCCGTATTTAACACATGAAACGGAAACATGCATTGATTGATTGATTGATCGGTTGGGTGGTTGGTTGGTTAGTTAAACATGTTGGTTAAACACGTTGGTTAAACAAGTTGGCTGGTTAAACACGTTAGATAGGCTCAATTTAAACAAGCGAAAAAAACCATCTTGGATCCCGTATTTAACACATGAAACGCAAACATGCATTGATTGATTGATTGGTTGGTTGGTTGGTTGGTTGGTAAGTTGGTTAAACACGTTGGTTAAACATGTTGGTTAAACACGTTGGTTAAACACGTTGGCTGGTTAAACACGTTAGATAGGCTCAATTTAAACAAGCGAAAAAAACCATCTTGGATCCCGTATTTAACACATGAAACGCAAACATGCATTGATTGATTGATTGGTTGGTTGGTTGGTTGGTTGGTAAGTTGGTTAAACACGTTGGTTAAACATGTTGGTTAAACACGTTGGTTAAACACGTTGGCTGGTTAACACGTTAGATAGGCTCAATTTAAACGAGCGAAAAAAACCATCTTGGATCCCGTATTTAACACATGAAACGGAAACATGCATTGATTGAATGATTGATTGATTGATTGGTTGGGTGGTTGGTTGGTTGGTTAAACATGTTGGTTAAACACGTTGGTTAAACACGTTGGCTGGTTAAACACGTTAGATAGGCTCAATTTAAACGAGCGAAACAAAAACATCTTGGATCCCGTATTTAACACATGAAACGGAAACATGCATTGATTGATTGATTGATTGGTTGGTTGGTTGGTTGGTTGGTTAAACACGTTGGTTAAACACGTTAGTTAAACATATTTGTTAAACATGTTGGTTAAACACGTTTGATAGGCTCAATTTAAACAAGCGAAAAAAAAGAGACGTTGAATCCCGTATCAAACACATGAAACGGAAACATTGATTGATTGATTGATTGATTGATTGATTGATTGATTGATTGATTGATTGATTGATTGATTGATTGATTGGTTGGTTGGTTGGTTGGTTGGTTGGTTGGTTGGTTGGTTGGTTGGTTGGTTGGTTGGTTGGTTGGTTGGTTGATTGATTGGTTGGTTGGTTGGTTGGTTGGTTGGTTGGTTGGTTGAAATTCAAACACACATAAAACTGTTTAAATAGTGCCAAAACCACATAATTTGATGACCTTGACCTTTGACCTTGTGACCTTCGTCAAGGTCATTGCTCCACAAGGTCATTGCAAAAGACCCTATGGGTCAAGGACCTTTGTTTAAGAGTTTTGCCTAAATATGGCTTTTTAAAAACCATCGATGGGAGTTATGTCCCTTACATGATGGTAAAATCAATATAGTCATAATGTAAAAAAGTTGCCCCTTGAAGTACTTAACATTTTTCACTGCTTAAATTTTCTGTATCTATAACCATTCAAGAATTATAGGGAAATCAAAGACATATGAAAATCTAAAATATGACCTTGACCTTTGACCTTGACCTAATTTTCTAAGTTAGGAATCAGGGGACTCAAATAAAAACATTCCAGGGTTATACGGTTAACGGTTTATGAGTTAAAAAAACATACCGACAAATTTATTCCGTAAAGATAGATAACTCCTATAAAATTTCATCGAATCGCTTCGATCCAAATTAGCCAAAATTTTCTGAGGATGTAACGAACAATTTGTAAAAAGAATTTTGTCGCTATCTTTTTTTGTTACGAAGGAGATGCACACACATGATAAACAGTGAATAGGGAGATAACTCTTACAGAGAAAATTGTTCGTCTTAGCAGGGTGAAATTTAAAAGCGCATAAACTATACGATACAATATGAGAAATATCTAAGCGACATATTGCGAAACAAACATTTATCGCAAGAACAAAAGTTGGCGGAAAAAAAAAAAAAATAATAATAATAATAATAATCAGAACAAATACAATAAGTCTTTCCACAGAAAAGTGGAAAGACTTAATAATAATAAATATAAAGCAATTGTTTTGAAAACAATTGTTAGGCAGTCTTTCCCCTCTGATGAATGGATAATTGATTTTTTTTTATTGATTGATTTGGAAAAAAAGGGGGGGGGGGGGTATTTGTTTTTTTGTTTGTTTGTTTGCTTTGGTATGGGGTCTATATTATTATGTTACCGGAGAAGTGTCATGTTTAGTTTGGAAAGTTTTTCTTTTATTTTAGATACAGCGCGCGCGCAAGATTGAGGAGACATCACGTGACGCGGGTTTATATTAAGAAAAACTTAGTCTTTTTATTTCTCTTTAGGTCGGGACGTTAAACAGACAACATGTATAGAGATGGAATGCACACAATGTAATTTCTTTTGTCATTGTAGGAAATTGACATTTTGATGAAAGTTCACAAGCAGTGCATGTTTTGGATTTAATTGAATCGGTGTAACTTTAAAACACATTTATTGATTATTTTTTGATGATGTTCATTTTTCAGCACCTGTTTGTAACACAGATTAGTATTTCAATCTCGGAGCGGACATTTTATTGTAGGTTTTTACTGAGATTGACGGACCTAGCAAGCGATTTTTACTGCATTGCCATTTCTTTTTTCTAGGAAAAGTCTTGAGAGATATCTGCAAAAAGTTTTTATATGAACCTTCAGTACATGTATGCCCTGCTGACTGCAAATTTTCAAGTCGATTGGACTTGTAGTTTCAGAGAATATGTGGATTTTTTTTTCAGAAGAGACGTAAGAACAATAATAAAATAAAAATTTTCTTGAATAATTGAGAGTTTGTTCCTTCAATAAACTGTCATAAATAAACAGTCATACATATTGATTGATTGATTAGTTGGTTGATTGATTGGTTGGTTGGTTGGTTTGTTGGTTGGTTGATTAAACACGTTTGATAGGGTCACTTAGAACAAGGGGAAAAAGACCTCAAGAGACCTTGCATCCCGTATTAAACGCATGACACGGAAACATACATTAAGTGATTGATTGGTTGGTTGGTTGGTTGGTTAAACACGTTGGTTAAACATGTTGGTTTAACACGTTGGTTAAACACATTGGCTGGTTAAACACGTTTGATAGGCTCAATTTAAACAAGCGAAAAAAAAACCATCTTGGATCCCGTATTTAACACATGAAACGGAAACATGCATTGATTTATTTATTGGTTGGTTGGTTGGTTGGTTGGTTAAACACGTTGGTTAAACATGTTGGTTAAACATGTCGGTTAAACACGTAGTTTAAACACGTTGGCTGGTTAAACACGTTTGATAGACTCAATTTTAACAAGCGAAAAAAAAAAACCATCTCGGATCCCGTATTTAACACATGAAACGGAAACATGCATTGGTTGGTTGGTTGGTTGGTTGGTTGGTTGGTTGGTTGGTTAAACACGTTGGTTAAACCCGTTGGTTAAACACATTGGATAGGCTCAAAATTGGATCCCGTATTTAACACATGAAACGGAAACATGCATTGATTGGTTGGTTGGTTGGTTGGTTGGTTAAACACGTTGGTTAAACATGTTGGTTAAACATATTGGTTAAACACCTTGGTTAAACATATTGGTTAAACACGTTGGCTGGTTAAACACGTTGGAGAGGCTCAATTTAAACAAGCGAAAAAAAACCCATCTTGGATCCCGTATTTAACACATGAAACGGAAACATGCATTGATTGATTGATTGATCGGTTGGGTGGTTGGTTGGTTAGTTAAACATGTTGGTTAAACACGTTGGTTAAACAAGTTGGCTGGTTAAACACGTTAGATAGGCTCAATTTAAACAAGCGAAAAAAACCATCTTGGATCCCGTATTTAACACATGAAACGCAAACATGCATTGATTGATTGATTGGTTGGTTGGTTGGTTGGTTGGTAAGTTGGTTAAACACGTTGGTTAAACATGTTGGTTAAACACGTTGGTTAAACACGTTGGCTGGTTAAACACGTTAGATAGGCTCAATTTAAACAAGCGAAAAAAACCATCTTGGATCCCGTATTTAACACATGAAACGCAAACATGCATTGATTGATTGATTGGTTGGTTGGTTGGTTGGTTGGTAAGTTGGTTAAACACGTTGGTTAAACATGTTGGTTAAACACGTTGGTTAAACACGTTGGCTGGTTAACACGTTAGATAGGCTCAATTTAAACGAGCGAAAAAAACCATCTTGGATCCCGTATTTAACACATGAAACGGAAACATGCATTGATTGAATGATTGATTGATTGATTGGTTGGGTGGTTGGTTGGTTGGTTAAACATGTTGGTTAAACACGTTGGTTAAACACGTTGGCTGGTTAAACACGTTAGATAGGCTCAATTTAAACGAGCGAAACAAAAACATCTTGGATCCCGTATTTAACACATGAAACGGAAACATGCATTGATTGATTGATTGATTGGTTGGTTGGTTGGTTGGTTGGTTAAACACGTTGGTTAAACACGTTAGTTAAACATATTTGTTAAACATGTTGGTTAAACACGTTTGATAGGCTCAATTTAAACAAGCGAAAAAAAAGAGACGTTGAATCCCGTATCAAACACATGAAACGGAAACATTGATTGATTGATTGATTGATTGATTGATTGATTGATTGATTGATTGATTGGTTGGTTGGTTGGTTGGTTGGTTGGTTGGTTGGTTGGTTGGTTGGTTGGTTGGTTGGTTGGTTGGTTGGTTGATTGATTGGTTGGTTGGTTGGTTGGTTGGTTGGTTGGTTGGTTGGTTGAAATTCAAACACACATAAAACTGTTTAAATAGTGCCAAAACCACATAATTTGATGACCTTGACCTTTGACCTTGTGACCTTCGTCAAGGTCATTGCTCCACAAGGTCATTGCAAAAGACCCTATGGGTCAAGGACCTTTGTTTAAGAGTTTTGCCTAAATATGGCTTTTTAAAAACCATCGATGGGAGTTATGTCCCTTACATGATGGTAAAATCAATATAGTCATAATGTAAAAAAGTTGCCCCTTGAAGTACTTAACATTTTTCACTGCTTAAATTTTCTGTATCTATAACCATTCAAGAATTATAGGGAAATCAAAGACATATGAAAATCTAAAATATGACCTTGACCTTTGACCTTGACCTAATTTTCTAAGTTAGGAATCAGGGGACTCAAATAAAAACATTCCAGGGTTATACGGTTAACGGTTTATGAGTTAAAAAAACATACCGACAAATTTATTCCGTAAAGATAGATAACTCCTATAAAATTTCATCGAATCGCTTCGATCCAAATTAGCCAAAATTTTCTGAGGATGTAACGAACAATTTGTAAAAAGAATTTTGTCGCTATCTTTTTTTGTTACGAAGGAGATGCACACACATGATAAACAGTGAATAGGGAGATAACTCTTACAGAGAAAATTGTTCGTCTTAGCAGGGTGAAATTTAAAAGCGCATAAACTATACGATACAATATGAGAAATATCTAAGCGACATATTGCGAAACAAACATTTATCACAAGAACAAAAGTTGGCGGAAAAAAAAAAAAAATAATAATAATAATAATAATCAGAACAAATACAATAAGTCTTTCCACAGAAAAGTGGAAAGACTTAATAATAATAAATATAAAGCAATTGTTTTGAAAACAATTGTTAGGCAGTCTTTCCCCTCTGATGAATGGATAATTGATTTTTTTTTATTGATTGATTTGGAAAAAAAGGGGGGGGGGGGGTATTTGTTTTTTTGTTTGTTTGTTTGCTTTGGTATGGGGTCTATATTATTATGTTACCGGAGAAGTGTCATGTTTAGTTTGGAAAGTTTTTCTTTTATTTTAGATACAGCGCGCGCGCAAGATTGAGGAGACATCACGTGACGCGGGTTTATATTAAGAAAAACTTAGTCTTTTTATTTCTCTTTAGGTCGGGACGTTAAACAGACAACATGTATAGAGATGGAATGCACACAATGTAATTTCTTTTGTCATTGTAGGAAATTGACATTTTGATGAAAGTTCACAAGCAGTGCATGTTTTGGATTTAATTGAATCGGTGTAACTTTAAAACACATTTATTGATTATTTTTTGATGATGTTCATTTTTCAGCACCTGTTTGTAACACAGATTAGTATTTCAATCTCGGAGCGGACATTTTATTGTAGGTTTTTACTGAGATTGACGGACCTAGCAAGCGATTTTTACTGCATTGCCATTTCTTTTTTCTAGGAAAAGTCTTGAGAGATATCTGCAAAAAGTTTTTATATGAACCTTCAGTACATGTATGCCCTGCTGACTGCAAATTTTCAAGTCGATTGGACTTGTAGTTTCAGAGAATATGTGGATTTTTTTTTCAGAAGAGACGTAAGAACAATAATAAAATAAAAATTTTCTTGAATAATTGAGAGTTTGTTCCTTCAATAAACTGTCATAAATAAACAGTCATACATATTGATTGATTGATTAGTTGGTTGATTGATTGGTTGGTTGGTTGGTTTGTTGGTTGGTTGATTAAACACGTTTGATAGGGTCACTTAGAACAAGGGGAAAAAGACCTCAAGAGACCTTGCATCCCGTATTAAACGCATGACACGGAAACATACATTAAGTGATTGATTGGTTGGTTGGTTGGTTGGTTAAACACGTTGGTTAAACATGTTGGTTTAACACGTTGGTTAAACACATTGGCTGGTTAAACACGTTTGATAGGCTCAATTTAAACAAGCGAAAAAAAAACCATCTTGGATCCCGTATTTAACACATGAAACGGAAACATGCATTGATTTATTTATTGGTTGGTTGGTTGGTTGGTTGGTTAAACACGTTGGTTAAACATGTTGGTTAAACATGTCGGTTAAACACGTAGTTTAAACACGTTGGCTGGTTAAACACGTTTGATAGACTCAATTTTAACAAGCGAAAAAAAAAAACCATCTCGGATCCCGTATTTAACACATGAAACGGAAACATGCATTGGTTGGTTGGTTGGTTGGTTGGTTGGTTGGTTGGTTGGTTAAACACGTTGGTTAAACCCGTTGGTTAAACACATTGGATAGGCTCAAAATTGGATCCCGTATTTAACACATGAAACGGAAACATGCATTGATTGGTTGGTTGGTTGGTTGGTTGGTTAAACACGTTGGTTAAACATGTTGGTTAAACATATTGGTTAAACACCTTGGTTAAACATATTGGTTAAACACGTTGGCTGGTTAAACACGTTGGAGAGGCTCAATTTAAACAAGCGAAAAAAAACCCATCTTGGATCCCGTATTTAACACATGAAACGGAAACATGCATTGATTGATTGATTGATCGGTTGGGTGGTTGGTTGGTTAGTTAAACATGTTGGTTAAACACGTTGGTTAAACAAGTTGGCTGGTTAAACACGTTAGATAGGCTCAATTTAAACAAGCGAAAAAAACCATCTTGGATCCCGTATTTAACACATGAAACGCAAACATGCATTGATTGATTGATTGGTTGGTTGGTTGGTTGGTTGGTAAGTTGGTTAAACACGTTGGTTAAACATGTTGGTTAAACACGTTGGTTAAACACGTTGGCTGGTTAAACACGTTAGATAGGCTCAATTTAAACAAGCGAAAAAAACCATCTTGGATCCCGTATTTAACACATGAAACGCAAACATGCATTGATTGATTGATTGGTTGGTTGGTTGGTTGGTTGGTAAGTTGGTTAAACACGTTGGTTAAACATGTTGGTTAAACACGTTGGTTAAACACGTTGGCTGGTTAACACGTTAGATAGGCTCAATTTAAACGAGCGAAAAAAACCATCTTGGATCCCGTATTTAACACATGAAACGGAAACATGCATTGATTGAATGATTGATTGATTGATTGGTTGGGTGGTTGGTTGGTTGGTTAAACATGTTGGTTAAACACGTTGGTTAAACACGTTGGCTGGTTAAACACGTTAGATAGGCTCAATTTAAACGAGCGAAACAAAAACATCTTGGATCCCGTATTTAACACATGAAACGGAAACATGCATTGATTGATTGATTGATTGGTTGGTTGGTTGGTTGGTTGGTTAAACACGTTGGTTAAACACGTTAGTTAAACATATTTGTTAAACATGTTGGTTAAACACGTTTGATAGGCTCAATTTAAACAAGCGAAAAAAAAGAGACGTTGAATCCCGTATCAAACACATGAAACGGAAACATTGATTGATTGATTGATTGATTGATTGATTGATTGATTGATTGATTGATTGATTGATTGATTGATTGATTGGTTGGTTGGTTGGTTGGTTGGTTGGTTGGTTGGTTGGTTGGTTGGTTGGTTGGTTGGTTGGTTGGTTGGTTGATTGATTGGTTGGTTGGTTGGTTGGTTGGTTGGTTGGTTGGTTGAAATTCAAACACACATAAAACTGTTTAAATAGTGCCAAAACCACATAATTTGATGACCTTGACCTTTGACCTTGTGACCTTCGTCAAGGTCATTGCTCCACAAGGTCATTGCAAAAGACCCTATGGGTCAAGGACCTTTGTTTAAGAGTTTTGCCTAAATATGGCTTTTTAAAAACCATCGATGGGAGTTATGTCCCTTACATGATGGTAAAATCAATATAGTCATAATGTAAAAAAGTTGCCCCTTGAAGTACTTAACATTTTTCACTGCTTAAATTTTCTGTATCTATAACCATTCAAGAATTATAGGGAAATCAAAGACATATGAAAATCTAAAATATGACCTTGACCTTTGACCTTGACCTAATTTTCTAAGTTAGGAATCAGGGGACTCAAATAAAAACATTCCAGGGTTATACGGTTAACGGTTTATGAGTTAAAAAAACATACCGACAAATTTATTCCGTAAAGATAGATAACTCCTATAAAATTTCATCGAATCGCTTCGATCCAAATTAGCCAAAATTTTCTGAGGATGTAACGAACAATTTGTAAAAAGAATTTTGTCGCTATCTTTTTTTGTTACGAAGGAGATGCACACACATGATAAACAGTGAATAGGGAGATAACTCTTACAGAGAAAATTGTTCGTCTTAGCAGGGTGAAATTTAAAAGCGCATAAACTATACGATACAATATGAGAAATATCTAAGCGACATATTGCGAAACAAACATTTATCGCAAGAACAAAAGTTGGCGGAAAAAAAAAAAAAATAATAATAATAATAATAATCAGAACAAATACAATAAGTCTTTCCACAGAAAAGTGGAAAGACTTAATAATAATAAATATAAAGCAATTGTTTTGAAAACAATTGTTAGGCAGTCTTTCCCCTCTGATGAATGGATAATTGATTTTTTTTTATTGATTGATTTGGAAAAAAAGGGGGGGGGGGGGTATTTGTTTTTTTGTTTGTTTGTTTGCTTTGGTATGGGGTCTATATTATTATGTTACCGGAGAAGTGTCATGTTTAGTTTGGAAAGTTTTTCTTTTATTTTAGATACAGCGCGCGCGCAAGATTGAGGAGACATCACGTGACGCGGGTTTATATTAAGAAAAACTTAGTCTTTTTATTTCTCTTTAGGTCGGGACGTTAAACAGACAACATGTATAGAGATGGAATGCACACAATGTAATTTCTTTTGTCATTGTAGGAAATTGACATTTTGATGAAAGTTCACAAGCAGTGCATGTTTTGGATTTAATTGAATCGGTGTAACTTTAAAACACATTTATTGATTATTTTTTGATGATGTTCATTTTTCAGCACCTGTTTGTAACACAGATTAGTATTTCAATCTCGGAGCGGACATTTTATTGTAGGTTTTTACTGAGATTGACGGACCTAGCAAGCGATTTTTACTGCATTGCCATTTCTTTTTTCTAGGAAAAGTCTTGAGAGATATCTGCAAAAAGTTTTTATATGAACCTTCAGTACATGTATGCCCTGCTGACTGCAAATTTTCAAGTCGATTGGACTTGTAGTTTCAGAGAATATGTGGATTTTTTTTTCAGAAGAGACGTAAGAACAATAATAAAATAAAAATTTTCTTGAATAATTGAGAGTTTGTTCCTTCAATAAACTGTCATAAATAAACAGTCATACATATTGATTGATTGATTAGTTGGTTGATTGATTGGTTGGTTGGTTGGTTTGTTGGTTGGTTGATTAAACACGTTTGATAGGGTCACTTAGAACAAGGGGAAAAAGACCTCAAGAGACCTTGCATCCCGTATTAAACGCATGACACGGAAACATACATTAAGTGATTGATTGGTTGGTTGGTTGGTTGGTTAAACACGTTGGTTAAACATGTTGGTTTAACACGTTGGTTAAACACATTGGCTGGTTAAACACGTTTGATAGGCTCAATTTAAACAAGCGAAAAAAAAACCATCTTGGATCCCGTATTTAACACATGAAACGGAAACATGCATTGATTTATTTATTGGTTGGTTGGTTGGTTGGTTGGTTAAACACGTTGGTTAAACATGTTGGTTAAACATGTCGGTTAAACACGTAGTTTAAACACGTTGGCTGGTTAAACACGTTTGATAGACTCAATTTTAACAAGCGAAAAAAAAAAACCATCTCGGATCCCGTATTTAACACATGAAACGGAAACATGCATTGGTTGGTTGGTTGGTTGGTTGGTTGGTTGGTTGGTTGGTTAAACACGTTGGTTAAACCCGTTGGTTAAACACATTGGATAGGCTCAAAATTGGATCCCGTATTTAACACATGAAACGGAAACATGCATTGATTGGTTGGTTGGTTGGTTGGTTGGTTAAACACGTTGGTTAAACATGTTGGTTAAACATATTGGTTAAACACCTTGGTTAAACATATTGGTTAAACACGTTGGCTGGTTAAACACGTTGGAGAGGCTCAATTTAAACAAGCGAAAAAAAACCCATCTTGGATCCCGTATTTAACACATGAAACGGAAACATGCATTGATTGATTGATTGATCGGTTGGGTGGTTGGTTGGTTAGTTAAACATGTTGGTTAAACACGTTGGTTAAACAAGTTGGCTGGTTAAACACGTTAGATAGGCTCAATTTAAACAAGCGAAAAAAACCATCTTGGATCCCGTATTTAACACATGAAACGCAAACATGCATTGATTGATTGATTGGTTGGTTGGTTGGTTGGTTGGTAAGTTGGTTAAACACGTTGGTTAAACATGTTGGTTAAACACGTTGGTTAAACACGTTGGCTGGTTAAACACGTTAGATAGGCTCAATTTAAACAAGCGAAAAAAACCATCTTGGATCCCGTATTTAACACATGAAACGCAAACATGCATTGATTGATTGATTGGTTGGTTGGTTGGTTGGTTGGTAAGTTGGTTAAACACGTTGGTTAAACATGTTGGTTAAACACGTTGGTTAAACACGTTGGCTGGTTAACACGTTAGATAGGCTCAATTTAAACGAGCGAAAAAAACCATCTTGGATCCCGTATTTAACACATGAAACGGAAACATGCATTGATTGAATGATTGATTGATTGATTGGTTGGGTGGTTGGTTGGTTGGTTAAACATGTTGGTTAAACACGTTGGTTAAACACGTTGGCTGGTTAAACACGTTAGATAGGCTCAATTTAAACGAGCGAAACAAAAACATCTTGGATCCCGTATTTAACACATGAAACGGAAACATGCATTGATTGATTGATTGATTGGTTGGTTGGTTGGTTGGTTGGTTAAACACGTTGGTTAAACACGTTAGTTAAACATATTTGTTAAACATGTTGGTTAAACACGTTTGATAGGCTCAATTTAAACAAGCGAAAAAAAAGAGACGTTGAATCCCGTATCAAACACATGAAACGGAAACATTGATTGATTGATTGATTGATTGATTGATTGATTGATTGATTGATTGATTGATTGATTGATTGGTTGGTTGGTTGGTTGGTTGGTTGGTTGGTTGGTTGGTTGGTTGGTTGGTTGGTTGGTTGGTTGGTTGGTTGATTGATTGGTTGGTTGGTTGGTTGGTTGGTTGGTTGGTTGGTTGGTTGAAATTCAAACACACATAAAACTGTTTAAATAGTGCCAAAACCACATAATTTGATGACCTTGACCTTTGACCTTGTGACCTTCGTCAAGGTCATTGCTCCACAAGGTCATTGCAAAAGACCCTATGGGTCAAGGACCTTTGTTTAAGAGTTTTGCCTAAATATGGCTTTTTAAAAACCATCGATGGGAGTTATGTCCCTTACATGATGGTAAAATCAATATAGTCATAATGTAAAAAAGTTGCCCCTTGAAGTACTTAACATTTTTCACTGCTTAAATTTTCTGTATCTATAACCATTCAAGAATTATAGGGAAATCAAAGACATATGAAAATCTAAAATATGACCTTGACCTTTGACCTTGACCTAATTTTCTAAGTTAGGAATCAGGGGACTCAAATAAAAACATTCCAGGGTTATACGGTTAACGGTTTATGAGTTAAAAAAACATACCGACAAATTTATTCCGTAAAGATAGATAACTCCTATAAAATTTCATCGAATCGCTTCGATCCAAATTAGCCAAAATTTTCTGAGGATGTAACGAACAATTTGTAAAAAGAATTTTGTCGCTATCTTTTTTTGTTACGAAGGAGATGCACACACATGATAAACAGTGAATAGGGAGATAACTCTTACAGAGAAAATTGTTCGTCTTAGCAGGGTGAAATTTAAAAGCGCATAAACTATACGATACAATATGAGAAATATCTAAGCGACATATTGCGAAACAAACATTTATCACAAGAACAAAAGTTGGCGGAAAAAAAAAAAAAATAATAATAATAATAATAATCAGAACAAATACAATAAGTCTTTCCACAGAAAAGTGGAAAGACTTAATAATAATAAATATAAAGCAATTGTTTTGAAAACAATTGTTAGGCAGTCTTTCCCCTCTGATGAATGGATAATTGATTTTTTTTTATTGATTGATTTGGAAAAAAAGGGGGGGGGGGGGTATTTGTTTTTTTGTTTGTTTGTTTGCTTTGGTATGGGGTCTATATTATTATGTTACCGGAGAAGTGTCATGTTTAGTTTGGAAAGTTTTTCTTTTATTTTAGATACAGCGCGCGCGCAAGATTGAGGAGACATCACGTGACGCGGGTTTATATTAAGAAAAACTTAGTCTTTTTATTTCTCTTTAGGTCGGGACGTTAAACAGACAACATGTATAGAGATGGAATGCACACAATGTAATTTCTTTTGTCATTGTAGGAAATTGACATTTTGATGAAAGTTCACAAGCAGTGCATGTTTTGGATTTAATTGAATCGGTGTAACTTTAAAACACATTTATTGATTATTTTTTGATGATGTTCATTTTTCAGCACCTGTTTGTAACACAGATTAGTATTTCAATCTCGGAGCGGACATTTTATTGTAGGTTTTTACTGAGATTGACGGACCTAGCAAGCGATTTTTACTGCATTGCCATTTCTTTTTTCTAGGAAAAGTCTTGAGAGATATCTGCAAAAAGTTTTTATATGAACCTTCAGTACATGTATGCCCTGCTGACTGCAAATTTTCAAGTCGATTGGACTTGTAGTTTCAGAGAATATGTGGATTTTTTTTTCAGAAGAGACGTAAGAACAATAATAAAATAAAAATTTTCTTGAATAATTGAGAGTTTGTTCCTTCAATAAACTGTCATAAATAAACAGTCATACATATTGATTGATTGATTAGTTGGTTGATTGATTGGTTGGTTGGTTGGTTTGTTGGTTGGTTGATTAAACACGTTTGATAGGGTCACTTAGAACAAGGGGAAAAAGACCTCAAGAGACCTTGCATCCCGTATTAAACGCATGACACGGAAACATACATTAAGTGATTGATTGGTTGGTTGGTTGGTTGGTTAAACACGTTGGTTAAACATGTTGGTTTAACACGTTGGTTAAACACATTGGCTGGTTAAACACGTTTGATAGGCTCAATTTAAACAAGCGAAAAAAAAACCATCTTGGATCCCGTATTTAACACATGAAACGGAAACATGCATTGATTTATTTATTGGTTGGTTGGTTGGTTGGTTGGTTAAACACGTTGGTTAAACATGTTGGTTAAACATGTCGGTTAAACACGTAGTTTAAACACGTTGGCTGGTTAAACACGTTTGATAGACTCAATTTTAACAAGCGAAAAAAAAAAACCATCTCGGATCCCGTATTTAACACATGAAACGGAAACATGCATTGGTTGGTTGGTTGGTTGGTTGGTTGGTTGGTTGGTTGGTTAAACACGTTGGTTAAACCCGTTGGTTAAACACATTGGATAGGCTCAAAATTGGATCCCGTATTTAACACATGAAACGGAAACATGCATTGATTGGTTGGTTGGTTGGTTGGTTGGTTAAACACGTTGGTTAAACATGTTGGTTAAACATATTGGTTAAACACCTTGGTTAAACATATTGGTTAAACACGTTGGCTGGTTAAACACGTTGGAGAGGCTCAATTTAAACAAGCGAAAAAAAACCCATCTTGGATCCCGTATTTAACACATGAAACGGAAACATGCATTGATTGATTGATTGATCGGTTGGGTGGTTGGTTGGTTAGTTAAACATGTTGGTTAAACACGTTGGTTAAACAAGTTGGCTGGTTAAACACGTTAGATAGGCTCAATTTAAACAAGCGAAAAAAACCATCTTGGATCCCGTATTTAACACATGAAACGCAAACATGCATTGATTGATTGATTGGTTGGTTGGTTGGTTGGTTGGTAAGTTGGTTAAACACGTTGGTTAAACATGTTGGTTAAACACGTTGGTTAAACACGTTGGCTGGTTAAACACGTTAGATAGGCTCAATTTAAACAAGCGAAAAAAACCATCTTGGATCCCGTATTTAACACATGAAACGCAAACATGCATTGATTGATTGATTGGTTGGTTGGTTGGTTGGTTGGTAAGTTGGTTAAACACGTTGGTTAAACATGTTGGTTAAACACGTTGGTTAAACACGTTGGCTGGTTAACACGTTAGATAGGCTCAATTTAAACGAGCGAAAAAAACCATCTTGGATCCCGTATTTAACACATGAAACGGAAACATGCATTGATTGAATGATTGATTGATTGATTGGTTGGGTGGTTGGTTGGTTGGTTAAACATGTTGGTTAAACACGTTGGTTAAACACGTTGGCTGGTTAAACACGTTAGATAGGCTCAATTTAAACGAGCGAAACAAAAACATCTTGGATCCCGTATTTAACACATGAAACGGAAACATGCATTGATTGATTGATTGATTGGTTGGTTGGTTGGTTGGTTGGTTAAACACGTTGGTTAAACACGTTAGTTAAACATATTTGTTAAACATGTTGGTTAAACACGTTTGATAGGCTCAATTTAAACAAGCGAAAAAAAAGAGACGTTGAATCCCGTATCAAACACATGAAACGGAAACATTGATTGATTGATTGATTGATTGATTGATTGATTGATTGATTGATTGATTGATTGATTGATTGATTGGTTGGTTGGTTGGTTGGTTGGTTGGTTGGTTGGTTGGTTGGTTGGTTGGTTGGTTGGTTGGTTGGTTGGTTGATTGATTGGTTGGTTGGTTGGTTGGTTGGTTGGTTGGTTGGTTGAAATTCAAACACACATAAAACTGTTTAAATAGTGCCAAAACCACATAATTTGATGACCTTGACCTTTGACCTTGTGACCTTCGTCAAGGTCATTGCTCCACAAGGTCATTGCAAAAGACCCTATGGGTCAAGGACCTTTGTTTAAGAGTTTTGCCTAAATATGGCTTTTTAAAAACCATCGATGGGAGTTATGTCCCTTACATGATGGTAAAATCAATATAGTCATAATGTAAAAAAGTTGCCCCTTGAAGTACTTAACATTTTTCACTGCTTAAATTTTCTGTATCTATAACCATTCAAGAATTATAGGGAAATCAAAGACATATGAAAATCTAAAATATGACCTTGACCTTTGACCTTGACCTAATTTTCTAAGTTAGGAATCAGGGGACTCAAATAAAAACATTCCAGGGTTATACGGTTAACGGTTTATGAGTTAAAAAAACATACCGACAAATTTATTCCGTAAAGATAGATAACTCCTATAAAATTTCATCGAATCGCTTCGATCCAAATTAGCCAAAATTTTCTGAGGATGTAACGAACAATTTGTAAAAAGAATTTTGTCGCTATCTTTTTTTGTTACGAAGGAGATGCACACACATGATAAACAGTGAATAGGGAGATAACTCTTACAGAGAAAATTGTTCGTCTTAGCAGGGTGAAATTTAAAAGCGCATAAACTATACGATACAATATGAGAAATATCTAAGCGACATATTGCGAAACAAACATTTATCGCAAGAACAAAAGTTGGCGGAAAAAAAAAAAAAATAATAATAATAATAATAATCAGAACAAATACAATAAGTCTTTCCACAGAAAAGTGGAAAGACTTAATAATAATAAATATAAAGCAATTGTTTTGAAAACAATTGTTAGGCAGTCTTTCCCCTCTGATGAATGGATAATTGATTTTTTTTTATTGATTGATTTGGAAAAAAAGGGGGGGGGGGGGTATTTGTTTTTTTGTTTGTTTGTTTGCTTTGGTATGGGGTCTATATTATTATGTTACCGGAGAAGTGTCATGTTTAGTTTGGAAAGTTTTTCTTTTATTTTAGATACAGCGCGCGCGCAAGATTGAGGAGACATCACGTGACGCGGGTTTATATTAAGAAAAACTTAGTCTTTTTATTTCTCTTTAGGTCGGGACGTTAAACAGACAACATGTATAGAGATGGAATGCACACAATGTAATTTCTTTTGTCATTGTAGGAAATTGACATTTTGATGAAAGTTCACAAGCAGTGCATGTTTTGGATTTAATTGAATCGGTGTAACTTTAAAACACATTTATTGATTATTTTTTGATGATGTTCATTTTTCAGCACCTGTTTGTAACACAGATTAGTATTTCAATCTCGGAGCGGACATTTTATTGTAGGTTTTTACTGAGATTGACGGACCTAGCAAGCGATTTTTACTGCATTGCCATTTCTTTTTTCTAGGAAAAGTCTTGAGAGATATCTGCAAAAAGTTTTTATATGAACCTTCAGTACATGTATGCCCTGCTGACTGCAAATTTTCAAGTCGATTGGACTTGTAGTTTCAGAGAATATGTGGATTTTTTTTTCAGAAGAGACGTAAGAACAATAATAAAATAAAAATTTTCTTGAATAATTGAGAGTTTGTTCCTTCAATAAACTGTCATAAATAAACAGTCATACATATTGATTGATTGATTAGTTGGTTGATTGATTGGTTGGTTGGTTGGTTTGTTGGTTGGTTGATTAAACACGTTTGATAGGGTCACTTAGAACAAGGGGAAAAAGACCTCAAGAGACCTTGCATCCCGTATTAAACGCATGACACGGAAACATACATTAAGTGATTGATTGGTTGGTTGGTTGGTTGGTTAAACACGTTGGTTAAACATGTTGGTTTAACACGTTGGTTAAACACATTGGCTGGTTAAACACGTTTGATAGGCTCAATTTAAACAAGCGAAAAAAAAACCATCTTGGATCCCGTATTTAACACATGAAACGGAAACATGCATTGATTTATTTATTGGTTGGTTGGTTGGTTGGTTGGTTAAACACGTTGGTTAAACATGTTGGTTAAACATGTCGGTTAAACACGTAGTTTAAACACGTTGGCTGGTTAAACACGTTTGATAGACTCAATTTTAACAAGCGAAAAAAAAAAACCATCTCGGATCCCGTATTTAACACATGAAACGGAAACATGCATTGGTTGGTTGGTTGGTTGGTTGGTTGGTTGGTTGGTTGGTTAAACACGTTGGTTAAACCCGTTGGTTAAACACATTGGATAGGCTCAAAATTGGATCCCGTATTTAACACATGAAACGGAAACATGCATTGATTGGTTGGTTGGTTGGTTGGTTGGTTAAACACGTTGGTTAAACATGTTGGTTAAACATATTGGTTAAACACCTTGGTTAAACATATTGGTTAAACACGTTGGCTGGTTAAACACGTTGGAGAGGCTCAATTTAAACAAGCGAAAAAAAACCCATCTTGGATCCCGTATTTAACACATGAAACGGAAACATGCATTGATTGATTGATTGATCGGTTGGGTGGTTGGTTGGTTAGTTAAACATGTTGGTTAAACACGTTGGTTAAACAAGTTGGCTGGTTAAACACGTTAGATAGGCTCAATTTAAACAAGCGAAAAAAACCATCTTGGATCCCGTATTTAACACATGAAACGCAAACATGCATTGATTGATTGATTGGTTGGTTGGTTGGTTGGTTGGTAAGTTGGTTAAACACGTTGGTTAAACATGTTGGTTAAACACGTTGGTTAAACACGTTGGCTGGTTAAACACGTTAGATAGGCTCAATTTAAACAAGCGAAAAAAACCATCTTGGATCCCGTATTTAACACATGAAACGCAAACATGCATTGATTGATTGATTGGTTGGTTGGTTGGTTGGTTGGTAAGTTGGTTAAACACGTTGGTTAAACATGTTGGTTAAACACGTTGGTTAAACACGTTGGCTGGTTAACACGTTAGATAGGCTCAATTTAAACGAGCGAAAAAAACCATCTTGGATCCCGTATTTAACACATGAAACGGAAACATGCATTGATTGAATGATTGATTGATTGATTGGTTGGGTGGTTGGTTGGTTGGTTAAACATGTTGGTTAAACACGTTGGTTAAACACGTTGGCTGGTTAAACACGTTAGATAGGCTCAATTTAAACGAGCGAAACAAAAACATCTTGGATCCCGTATTTAACACATGAAACGGAAACATGCATTGATTGATTGATTGATTGGTTGGTTGGTTGGTTGGTTGGTTAAACACGTTGGTTAAACACGTTAGTTAAACATATTTGTTAAACATGTTGGTTAAACACGTTTGATAGGCTCAATTTAAACAAGCGAAAAAAAAGAGACGTTGAATCCCGTATCAAACACATGAAACGGAAACATTGATTGATTGATTGATTGATTGATTGATTGATTGATTGATTGATTGATTGATTGATTGATTGGTTGGTTGGTTGGTTGGTTGGTTGGTTGGTTGGTTGGTTGGTTGGTTGGTTGGTTGGTTGGTTGGTTGGTTGATTGATTGGTTGGTTGGTTGGTTGGTTGGTTGGTTGGTTGGTTGGTTGAAATTCAAACACACATAAAACTGTTTAAATAGTGCCAAAACCACATAATTTGATGACCTTGACCTTTGACCTTGTGACCTTCGTCAAGGTCATTGCTCCACAAGGTCATTGCAAAAGACCCTATGGGTCAAGGACCTTTGTTTAAGAGTTTTGCCTAAATATGGCTTTTTAAAAACCATCGATGGGAGTTATGTCCCTTACATGATGGTAAAATCAATATAGTCATAATGTAAAAAAGTTGCCCCTTGAAGTACTTAACATTTTTCACTGCTTAAATTTTCTGTATCTATAACCATTCAAGAATTATAGGGAAATCAAAGACATATGAAAATCTAAAATATGACCTTGACCTTTGACCTTGACCTAATTTTCTAAGTTAGGAATCAGGGGACTCAAATAAAAACATTCCAGGGTTATACGGTTAACGGTTTATGAGTTAAAAAAACATACCGACAAATTTATTCCGTAAAGATAGATAACTCCTATAAAATTTCATCGAATCGCTTCGATCCAAATTAGCCAAAATTTTCTGAGGATGTAACGAACAATTTGTAAAAAGAATTTTGTCGCTATCTTTTTTTGTTACGAAGGAGATGCACACACATGATAAACAGTGAATAGGGAGATAACTCTTACAGAGAAAATTGTTCGTCTTAGCAGGGTGAAATTTAAAAGCGCATAAACTATACGATACAATATGAGAAATATCTAAGCGACATATTGCGAAACAAACATTTATCACAAGAACAAAAGTTGGCGGAAAAAAAAAAAAAATAATAATAATAATAATAATCAGAACAAATACAATAAGTCTTTCCACAGAAAAGTGGAAAGACTTAATAATAATAAATATAAAGCAATTGTTTTGAAAACAATTGTTAGGCAGTCTTTCCCCTCTGATGAATGGATAATTGATTTTTTTTTATTGATTGATTTGGAAAAAAAGGGGGGGGGGGGGTATTTGTTTTTTTGTTTGTTTGTTTGCTTTGGTATGGGGTCTATATTATTATGTTACCGGAGAAGTGTCATGTTTAGTTTGGAAAGTTTTTCTTTTATTTTAGATACAGCGCGCGCGCAAGATTGAGGAGACATCACGTGACGCGGGTTTATATTAAGAAAAACTTAGTCTTTTTATTTCTCTTTAGGTCGGGACGTTAAACAGACAACATGTATAGAGATGGAATGCACACAATGTAATTTCTTTTGTCATTGTAGGAAATTGACATTTTGATGAAAGTTCACAAGCAGTGCATGTTTTGGATTTAATTGAATCGGTGTAACTTTAAAACACATTTATTGATTATTTTTTGATGATGTTCATTTTTCAGCACCTGTTTGTAACACAGATTAGTATTTCAATCTCGGAGCGGACATTTTATTGTAGGTTTTTACTGAGATTGACGGACCTAGCAAGCGATTTTTACTGCATTGCCATTTCTTTTTTCTAGGAAAAGTCTTGAGAGATATCTGCAAAAAGTTTTTATATGAACCTTCAGTACATGTATGCCCTGCTGACTGCAAATTTTCAAGTCGATTGGACTTGTAGTTTCAGAGAATATGTGGATTTTTTTTTCAGAAGAGACGTAAGAACAATAATAAAATAAAAATTTTCTTGAATAATTGAGAGTTTGTTCCTTCAATAAACTGTCATAAATAAACAGTCATACATATTGATTGATTGATTAGTTGGTTGATTGATTGGTTGGTTGGTTGGTTTGTTGGTTGGTTGATTAAACACGTTTGATAGGGTCACTTAGAACAAGGGGAAAAAGACCTCAAGAGACCTTGCATCCCGTATTAAACGCATGACACGGAAACATACATTAAGTGATTGATTGGTTGGTTGGTTGGTTGGTTAAACACGTTGGTTAAACATGTTGGTTTAACACGTTGGTTAAACACATTGGCTGGTTAAACACGTTTGATAGGCTCAATTTAAACAAGCGAAAAAAAAACCATCTTGGATCCCGTATTTAACACATGAAACGGAAACATGCATTGATTTATTTATTGGTTGGTTGGTTGGTTGGTTGGTTAAACACGTTGGTTAAACATGTTGGTTAAACATGTCGGTTAAACACGTAGTTTAAACACGTTGGCTGGTTAAACACGTTTGATAGACTCAATTTTAACAAGCGAAAAAAAAAAACCATCTCGGATCCCGTATTTAACACATGAAACGGAAACATGCATTGGTTGGTTGGTTGGTTGGTTGGTTGGTTGGTTGGTTGGTTAAACACGTTGGTTAAACCCGTTGGTTAAACACATTGGATAGGCTCAAAATTGGATCCCGTATTTAACACATGAAACGGAAACATGCATTGATTGGTTGGTTGGTTGGTTGGTTGGTTAAACACGTTGGTTAAACATGTTGGTTAAACATATTGGTTAAACACCTTGGTTAAACATATTGGTTAAACACGTTGGCTGGTTAAACACGTTGGAGAGGCTCAATTTAAACAAGCGAAAAAAAACCCATCTTGGATCCCGTATTTAACACATGAAACGGAAACATGCATTGATTGATTGATTGATCGGTTGGGTGGTTGGTTGGTTAGTTAAACATGTTGGTTAAACACGTTGGTTAAACAAGTTGGCTGGTTAAACACGTTAGATAGGCTCAATTTAAACAAGCGAAAAAAACCATCTTGGATCCCGTATTTAACACATGAAACGCAAACATGCATTGATTGATTGATTGGTTGGTTGGTTGGTTGGTTGGTAAGTTGGTTAAACACGTTGGTTAAACATGTTGGTTAAACACGTTGGTTAAACACGTTGGCTGGTTAAACACGTTAGATAGGCTCAATTTAAACAAGCGAAAAAAACCATCTTGGATCCCGTATTTAACACATGAAACGCAAACATGCATTGATTGATTGATTGGTTGGTTGGTTGGTTGGTTGGTAAGTTGGTTAAACACGTTGGTTAAACATGTTGGTTAAACACGTTGGTTAAACACGTTGGCTGGTTAACACGTTAGATAGGCTCAATTTAAACGAGCGAAAAAAACCATCTTGGATCCCGTATTTAACACATGAAACGGAAACATGCATTGATTGAATGATTGATTGATTGATTGGTTGGGTGGTTGGTTGGTTGGTTAAACATGTTGGTTAAACACGTTGGTTAAACACGTTGGCTGGTTAAACACGTTAGATAGGCTCAATTTAAACGAGCGAAACAAAAACATCTTGGATCCCGTATTTAACACATGAAACGGAAACATGCATTGATTGATTGATTGATTGGTTGGTTGGTTGGTTGGTTGGTTAAACACGTTGGTTAAACACGTTAGTTAAACATATTTGTTAAACATGTTGGTTAAACACGTTTGATAGGCTCAATTTAAACAAGCGAAAAAAAAGAGACGTTGAATCCCGTATCAAACACATGAAACGGAAACATTGATTGATTGATTGATTGATTGATTGATTGATTGATTGATTGATTGATTGATTGATTGATTGGTTGGTTGGTTGGTTGGTTGGTTGGTTGGTTGGTTGGTTGGTTGGTTGGTTGGTTGGTTGGTTGGTTGGTTGGTTGATTGATTGGTTGGTTGGTTGGTTGGTTGGTTGGTTGGTTGGTTGGTTGAAATTCAAACACACATAAAACTGTTTAAATAGTGCCAAAACCACATAATTTGATGACCTTGACCTTTGACCTTGTGACCTTCGTCAAGGTCATTGCTCCACAAGGTCATTGCAAAAGACCCTATGGGTCAAGGACCTTTGTTTAAGAGTTTTGCCTAAATATGGCTTTTTAAAAACCATCGATGGGAGTTATGTCCCTTACATGATGGTAAAATCAATATAGTCATAATGTAAAAAAGTTGCCCCTTGAAGTACTTAACATTTTTCACTGCTTAAATTTTCTGTATCTATAACCATTCAAGAATTATAGGGAAATCAAAGACATATGAAAATCTAAAATATGACCTTGACCTTTGACCTTGACCTAATTTTCTAAGTTAGGAATCAGGGGACTCAAATAAAAACATTCCAGGGTTATACGGTTAACGGTTTATGAGTTAAAAAAACATACCGACAAATTTATTCCGTAAAGATAGATAACTCCTATAAAATTTCATCGAATCGCTTCGATCCAAATTAGCCAAAATTTTCTGAGGATGTAACGAACAATTTGTAAAAAGAATTTTGTCGCTATCTTTTTTTGTTACGAAGGAGATGCACACACATGATAAACAGTGAATAGGGAGATAACTCTTACAGAGAAAATTGTTCGTCTTAGCAGGGTGAAATTTAAAAGCGCATAAACTATACGATACAATATGAGAAATATCTAAGCGACATATTGCGAAACAAACATTTATCACAAGAACAAAAGTTGGCGGAAAAAAAAAAAAAATAATAATAATAATAATAATCAGAACAAATACAATAAGTCTTTCCACAGAAAAGTGGAAAGACTTAATAATAATAAATATAAAGCAATTGTTTTGAAAACAATTGTTAGGCAGTCTTTCCCCTCTGATGAATGGATAATTGATTTTTTTTTATTGATTGATTTGGAAAAAAAGGGGGGGGGGGGGGTATTTGTTTTTTTGTTTGTTTGTTTGCTTTGGTATGGGGTCTATATTATTATGTTACCGGAGAAGTGTCATGTTTAGTTTGGAAAGTTTTTCTTTTATTTTAGATACAGCGCGCGCGCAAGATTGAGGAGACATCACGTGACGCGGGTTTATATTAAGAAAAACTTAGTCTTTTTATTTCTCTTTAGGTCGGGACGTTAAACAGA
>NW_027267572.1:17500-45000 GCF_963676685.1 Mytilus edulis | reverse complement strand
CCTTGTGACCTTCGTCAAGGTCATTGCTCCACAAGGTCATTGCAAAAGACCCTATGGGTCAAGGACCTTTGTTTAAGAGTTTTGCCTAAATATGGCTTTTTAAAAACCATCGATGGGAGTTATGTCCCTTACATGATGGTAAAATCAATATAGTCATAATGTAAAAAAGTTGCCCCTTGAAGTACTTAACATTTTTCACTGCTTAAATTTTCTGTATCTATAACCATTCAAGAATTATAGGGAAATCAAAGACATATGAAAATCTAAAATATGACCTTGACCTTTGACCTTGACCTAATTTTCTAAGTTAGGAATCAGGGGACTCAAATAAAAACATTCCAGGGTTATACGGTTAACGGTTTATGAGTTAAAAAAACATACCGACAAATTTATTCCGTAAAGATAGATAACTCCTATAAAATTTCATCGAATCGCTTCGATCCAAATTAGCCAAAATTTTCTGAGGATGTAACGAACAATTTGTAAAAAGAATTTTGTCGCTATCTTTTTTTGTTACGAAGGAGATGCACACACATGATAAACAGTGAATAGGGAGATAACTCTTACAGAGAAAATTGTTCGTCTTAGCAGGGTGAAATTTAAAAGCGCATAAACTATACGATACAATATGAGAAATATCTAAGCGACATATTGCGAAACAAACATTTATCACAAGAACAAAAGTTGGCGGAAAAAAAAAAAAAATAATAATAATAATAATAATCAGAACAAATACAATAAGTCTTTCCACAGAAAAGTGGAAAGACTTAATAATAATAAATATAAAGCAATTGTTTTGAAAACAATTGTTAGGCAGTCTTTCCCCTCTGATGAATGGATAATTGATTTTTTTTTATTGATTGATTTGGAAAAAAAGGGGGGGGGGGGGTATTTGTTTTTTTGTTTGTTTGTTTGCTTTGGTATGGGGTCTATATTATTATGTTACCGGAGAAGTGTCATGTTTAGTTTGGAAAGTTTTTCTTTTATTTTAGATACAGCGCGCGCGCAAGATTGAGGAGACATCACGTGACGCGGGTTTATATTAAGAAAAACTTAGTCTTTTTATTTCTCTTTAGGTCGGGACGTTAAACAGACAACATGTATAGAGATGGAATGCACACAATGTAATTTCTTTTGTCATTGTAGGAAATTGACATTTTGATGAAAGTTCACAAGCAGTGCATGTTTTGGATTTAATTGAATCGGTGTAACTTTAAAACACATTTATTGATTATTTTTTGATGATGTTCATTTTTCAGCACCTGTTTGTAACACAGATTAGTATTTCAATCTCGGAGCGGACATTTTATTGTAGGTTTTTACTGAGATTGACGGACCTAGCAAGCGATTTTTACTGCATTGCCATTTCTTTTTTCTAGGAAAAGTCTTGAGAGATATCTGCAAAAAGTTTTTATATGAACCTTCAGTACATGTATGCCCTGCTGACTGCAAATTTTCAAGTCGATTGGACTTGTAGTTTCAGAGAATATGTGGATTTTTTTTTCAGAAGAGACGTAAGAACAATAATAAAATAAAAATTTTCTTGAATAATTGAGAGTTTGTTCCTTCAATAAACTGTCATAAATAAACAGTCATACATATTGATTGATTGATTAGTTGGTTGATTGATTGGTTGGTTGGTTGGTTTGTTGGTTGGTTGATTAAACACGTTTGATAGGGTCACTTAGAACAAGGGGAAAAAGACCTCAAGAGACCTTGCATCCCGTATTAAACGCATGACACGGAAACATACATTAAGTGATTGATTGGTTGGTTGGTTGGTTGGTTAAACACGTTGGTTAAACATGTTGGTTTAACACGTTGGTTAAACACATTGGCTGGTTAAACACGTTTGATAGGCTCAATTTAAACAAGCGAAAAAAAAACCATCTTGGATCCCGTATTTAACACATGAAACGGAAACATGCATTGATTTATTTATTGGTTGGTTGGTTGGTTGGTTGGTTAAACACGTTGGTTAAACATGTTGGTTAAACATGTCGGTTAAACACGTAGTTTAAACACGTTGGCTGGTTAAACACGTTTGATAGACTCAATTTTAACAAGCGAAAAAAAAAAACCATCTCGGATCCCGTATTTAACACATGAAACGGAAACATGCATTGGTTGGTTGGTTGGTTGGTTGGTTGGTTGGTTGGTTGGTTAAACACGTTGGTTAAACCCGTTGGTTAAACACATTGGATAGGCTCAAAATTGGATCCCGTATTTAACACATGAAACGGAAACATGCATTGATTGGTTGGTTGGTTGGTTGGTTGGTTAAACACGTTGGTTAAACATGTTGGTTAAACATATTGGTTAAACACCTTGGTTAAACATATTGGTTAAACACGTTGGCTGGTTAAACACGTTGGAGAGGCTCAATTTAAACAAGCGAAAAAAAACCCATCTTGGATCCCGTATTTAACACATGAAACGGAAACATGCATTGATTGATTGATTGATCGGTTGGGTGGTTGGTTGGTTAGTTAAACATGTTGGTTAAACACGTTGGTTAAACAAGTTGGCTGGTTAAACACGTTAGATAGGCTCAATTTAAACAAGCGAAAAAAACCATCTTGGATCCCGTATTTAACACATGAAACGCAAACATGCATTGATTGATTGATTGGTTGGTTGGTTGGTTGGTTGGTAAGTTGGTTAAACACGTTGGTTAAACATGTTGGTTAAACACGTTGGTTAAACACGTTGGCTGGTTAAACACGTTAGATAGGCTCAATTTAAACAAGCGAAAAAAACCATCTTGGATCCCGTATTTAACACATGAAACGCAAACATGCATTGATTGATTGATTGGTTGGTTGGTTGGTTGGTTGGTAAGTTGGTTAAACACGTTGGTTAAACATGTTGGTTAAACACGTTGGTTAAACACGTTGGCTGGTTAACACGTTAGATAGGCTCAATTTAAACGAGCGAAAAAAACCATCTTGGATCCCGTATTTAACACATGAAACGGAAACATGCATTGATTGAATGATTGATTGATTGATTGGTTGGGTGGTTGGTTGGTTGGTTAAACATGTTGGTTAAACACGTTGGTTAAACACGTTGGCTGGTTAAACACGTTAGATAGGCTCAATTTAAACGAGCGAAACAAAAACATCTTGGATCCCGTATTTAACACATGAAACGGAAACATGCATTGATTGATTGATTGATTGGTTGGTTGGTTGGTTGGTTGGTTAAACACGTTGGTTAAACACGTTAGTTAAACATATTTGTTAAACATGTTGGTTAAACACGTTTGATAGGCTCAATTTAAACAAGCGAAAAAAAAGAGACGTTGAATCCCGTATCAAACACATGAAACGGAAACATTGATTGATTGATTGATTGATTGATTGATTGATTGATTGATTGATTGATTGATTGATTGATTGATTGGTTGGTTGGTTGGTTGGTTGGTTGGTTGGTTGGTTGGTTGGTTGGTTGGTTGGTTGGTTGGTTGGTTGGTTGATTGATTGGTTGGTTGGTTGGTTGGTTGGTTGGTTGGTTGGTTGGTTGAAATTCAAACACACATAAAACTGTTTAAATAGTGCCAAAACCACATAATTTGATGACCTTGACCTTTGACCTTGTGACCTTCGTCAAGGTCATTGCTCCACAAGGTCATTGCAAAAGACCCTATGGGTCAAGGACCTTTGTTTAAGAGTTTTGCCTAAATATGGCTTTTTAAAAACCATCGATGGGAGTTATGTCCCTTACATGATGGTAAAATCAATATAGTCATAATGTAAAAAAGTTGCCCCTTGAAGTACTTAACATTTTTCACTGCTTAAATTTTCTGTATCTATAACCATTCAAGAATTATAGGGAAATCAAAGACATATGAAAATCTAAAATATGACCTTGACCTTTGACCTTGACCTAATTTTCTAAGTTAGGAATCAGGGGACTCAAATAAAAACATTCCAGGGTTATACGGTTAACGGTTTATGAGTTAAAAAAACATACCGACAAATTTATTCCGTAAAGATAGATAACTCCTATAAAATTTCATCGAATCGCTTCGATCCAAATTAGCCAAAATTTTCTGAGGATGTAACGAACAATTTGTAAAAAGAATTTTGTCGCTATCTTTTTTTGTTACGAAGGAGATGCACACACATGATAAACAGTGAATAGGGAGATAACTCTTACAGAGAAAATTGTTCGTCTTAGCAGGGTGAAATTTAAAAGCGCATAAACTATACGATACAATATGAGAAATATCTAAGCGACATATTGCGAAACAAACATTTATCACAAGAACAAAAGTTGGCGGAAAAAAAAAAAAAATAATAATAATAATTAAAAACCAATTGTTCAGAGAACAATTGAAAGTCTTTCCACAACAAAGACATTTTGATAAGAAAACAGTTTCTTCATACTGATGAGATAAATAATGGTTTATATAATATGCTTCTTCCGGTCTCATATGATAGCTTATTTCACACTAATTCCAAAAATATATAGTTTCTATATACTTTTGCATGTAGAATGGTAAATAATTGGCGACTTCCGGTTTGTTGGAAGTCATTTTTAATCTTCAGTAATCAGTTTATGTATCTATATGTTAAAATATATGGATTCTGAGTACTTTTTTGTGAAAAAACTGCAAAAAAAACTACTTCCGGTTTTCTCAAGGTCACTTCCGGTAGCCATTTTTCAAGGTCATTTGTCACTTAATCTTTAGTTTAAGGTCAAATGTCTTTATAATGAAATTACTTGAAGTTATAATCAAATAACCTCATATCAAGACATTTCAGGGGGCAACAACTCCTATAAAATGCAATTTAATTGTATAAGACTAAATGTAGCATATCTTCATTACTATTAAGCAGACATTTTTCACTTGTTCTTTTATATGTATCTCTCAAAGTGAGGGAGAAAATGCAAAAACAAGTAAAAGTCACAATTGAGAATTTGACCTTGACCTTTGACCTTGACCTCATTTTCTAAGTTAAGACCTAGGGGACTCAAATAAAAACATTCCAGGGTTATACAGTTAATTGTTTATGAGTTAAATAAACATACAGACAAATTTATTTTGTAAAGGTAGATAACTCCTATAAAATTTCATCGAATCGCTTCGATCCAAATACGCCAAAAATTACTGAGGATGTAACGAACAATTTGTTAAAAGAATTTTGTCGCTATCTTGTTTTGTTACGAAGGAGATGCACACAGAGGATAAACAGTGAAAAGGGAGATAACTCTTACATAGGAAATGGTTCTCCTTAGCAGGGTGAAATTTAAAAGCGCATAAACTATACGATACCATATGAGAAATATCTAAGCGACATATTGCGAAACAAACATTTTGCGCAAGAACAAAATTTGGCGGAAGAAAAAAAAAATAAATAATAATAAATATAAATCAATTGCTTTAGAAAAGCAATTGTAGGTGGTCTTTCCCCCTTTAGAATTAATTGAATGGGGGAGGGGGTGTTTGTTTGTTTGTTTGATTGTTTGCTTGTTTGTTTCTGTATGGGGTCTACATTATTGTTACCGGAGAAGTTTCATGTTTAGTTTGGAAAGTTTTTATTTTATTTTAGGTACAGCGCGCGCGCCAGATTGACGAGACATCACGTGACACGGGTTTATAATAACGAAAACTTAATCTTTTTATTTCTCTTTAGGTCGGGACGTTAAACAGACAACATCTATAGAGATGGAATGTACACAATGTAATTTCTTTTGTCATTGTAGGAAATTGACATTTTCATCACAGTTCACGGGCAGTGCATGTTTTGGATTTAATTGATCCGGTGTAACTTTAAAACACATTTATTGATTATTTTCTGATAATGTACATTTTTCAGCACCTGTTTGTAACACAGATTAATATTTCAATCTCGGAGCGGACATTTTATTATAGGTTTTTACTGAGATTTTCGGACCTAGCAAGCGATTTTTACGGCATTGCCATTTCTTTTCCCTAGGAAAAGTCTTGAGAGATATCGGCACCACGTTGTTTTATGAACCTTTAGTACATGTATGCCCTGCTGACTGCAAATTTTGAGGTCGATTGTACTTGTAGTTTCAGAGAACATGTGGATTTTTTTTCAGAAGTGACGTAAGAACAATATTAAATTTAAATTTTTCTTGAATAAATGAGAGTTTGCTCCTTCAATAAACTCATGAATAAACAGTCATACAGATTGATTGATTGATTGATTGATTGATTGATTGATTGACTGATTGATTGATTGATTGATTGATTGATTGATTGATTAATTGATTAGTTGGATGGTTGGTTGGTTGGTTGGTTAAACACGTTGGGTAGGGTCAATTGAAACACGGAAAAAGACACAAAGAAGATCTTGGACCCTATATTAAACACATGAGACGGAAACATGATTGGTTGATCATGATCATGATTGATTGATTGATTGATTGATTAGTTGGTTGGTTGGTTGGTTGGTTGGTTGGTTGGTTAAACACGTTGGATAGGGTCAATTGAAACACGGAAAAAGACACAAAGAAGATCTTGGACCCTATATTAAACACATGAGACGGAAACATGATTGGTTGATCATGATCATGATTGATTGATTGATTGATTGATTGATTGACTGATTTGTTGGTTGGTTAAACACGTTGGATAGGGTCAATTGAAACAGCGAAAAAGAAACAAAGAAGATCTTGGACCCTACATTAAACACATGAGACGGAAAGATGATTGATTGATCATGATCATGATCATGATTGATTGATTGATTGATTGATTAGTTGGTTGGTTGGTTGGTTGGTTGGTTGGTTGGTTGGTTGGTTAAACACGTTGGTTAGGGTCAATTGAAACAGCGAAAAAGAAACGAAGAAGATCTTGAACCCTATAATAAACACATGAGACGGAAACATGATTGATTGATTGATCATGATCATTATTGGTTGATTGATCATGATCATGATTGATTGATTGGTTGGTTGGTTGGTTGGTTGGCAAACACACATAATATTCTTCAAGAAGTGCCCCAAATCACATATGTACATGACCTTGACCTTTGACCTTGTGACCTTTGTCAAGGTCATTGCTTCACAATGTCATTGCAAAAGACCCTATGGGTCAAGGACCTTTTGTTTAAGAGTTTTGCCTAATAATGGCTTTTTATAAACCATCAATGGGGGTTATGTCCCTTACATAATGGTAAAACCAATACAATCATCAAGTAACAAAGTTGCCCCTTGAAGTACTCAGCATTTTTCACTGCTTAAATTTTCTGTATCTATAACCATTCAAGAATTATAGGGAAATCAAAGACATATGAAAATCTAAAATATGACCTTGACCTTTGACCTTGACCTCATTTTCTTAGTTAGGACCCAGGGGACTCAAATAAAAACATTCGAGGGTTATACGGTTAACGGTTTATGAGTTAAAAAAATATAGTGACAAATTTATTCTGTAAAGGTAGATAACTCCTATAAAATTTCATCGAATCGCTTCGATCCAAATACGCCAAAAATTACTGAGGATGTAACGAACAATTTGTGAAAAGAATTTTGTCGCTATCTTTTTTTGTTACGAAGGAGATGCACACACATGATAAACAGTGAATAGGGAGATAACTCTCACAAAGAAAATGGTTCGGCTTAGCAGGGTGAAATTTAAAAGCGCATAAACTATACGATACCATATGAGAAATATCTAAGCGACATATTGCGAAACAAACATTTATCGCAAGAAAAAAATTTGGCGGAAGAAAAAAAAAAAAAAAAATAATAATAATAATAATAATTAAAAACCAATTGTTCAGAGAACAATTGAAAGTCTTTCCACACCAAAGATATTTTGATAAGAAGATAGTTTCTTCATACTGATGCGATAAATAATGGTTTCATTATATTTTTAAGTGAAATAAGGGAGATAATATGCTACTTCCGGTGAAATGAATGTCACTTCCGGTCTCATATAATAGCTTCTCTCATGCTGATTCTAAAAATATATAGTTTCTATATACTTTTGTATGAAGAATGGGAGATAATTGGTAACTTCCGGTTTATTGGAAGTCATTTTTAGTCTTCAGTAATCAGTTTATGTATCTTTATGACAAAATATATGGATTCTGAGTACTTGTATGTGAAAAAACTGCAAAAAAAGCTACTTCCGGATTTCTCAAGGTCACTTCCGGTAGCCATTTTTCAAGGTCATTTGTCACTTAACCTTTTGTATAAGGTCAAATGTCTTCATAATGAACTTACTTGAAGTTATAATCAAATAACCTCATATCAAGACATTTCAGGGGCAACAACTCCTATAAGATGCCATTTAATTGTATAAGACTAAATGTAGCATATCTTCATTACAATTAAGCAGACATTTTGCACCTGTTCTTTTATATGTATCTCTCAAAGTGAGGGAGAAAATGCAAAAACAGGCAAAAGTCACAATTGAAAATATGACCTTGACTTTGACCTTGACCTTTTTTTCTAAGTTAAGACCTAGGGGACTCAAATAAAAACATTCCAGGGTTATACGGTTAATAGTTTATGAGTTAAATAAACATAACGACAAATTTATTTTGTAAAGGTAGATAACTCCTATAAAATTTCATCGAATCGCTTCGATCGAAACACGCCAAAAATTTCTGAGGATGTAACGAACAATGTGAAAAAGAAATTTTGTTGATATCTTTTTTTGTTACGGAGGAGATGCACACAGAGGATAAACAGTGAAAAGGGAGATAACTCTTACATAGAAAATGGTTCGCCTAAGAAAGGTGAAATTTAAAAGCGCATAAACTATACGATACCATATGAGAAATATCTAAGCGACATATTGCGAAACAAACATTTTGCACAAGAACAAAATTTGGCGGAAGAAAAAAAAAAAAAAAATAATAATAATAATAATAATCAGAACAAAAACAATAAGTCTTTCCACAGAAAAGTGGAAAGACTTAATAATAATCAGAACAAATACAATAAGTCTTTCCACAGAAAAGTGGAAAGACTTAATAATAATAAATATAAAGCAATTGTTTTGAAAACAATTGTTAGGCAGTCTTTCCCCTCTGATGAATGGATAATTGATTTTTTTTTATTGATTGATTTGGAAAAAAAGGGGGGGGGGGGGTATTTGTTTTTTTGTTTGTTTGTTTGCTTTGGTATGGGGTCTATATTATTATGTTACCGGAGAAGTGTCATGTTTAGTTTGGAAAGTTTTTCTTTTATTTTAGATACAGCGCGCGCGCAAGATTGAGGAGACATCACGTGACGCGGGTTTATATTAAGAAAAACTTAGTCTTTTTATTTCTCTTTAGGTCGGGACGTTAAACAGACAACATGTATAGAGATGGAATGCACACAATGTAATTTCTTTTGTCATTGTAGGAAATTGACATTTTGATGAAAGTTCACAAGCAGTGCATGTTTTGGATTTAATTGAATCGGTGTAACTTTAAAACACATTTATTGATTATTTTTTGATGATGTTCATTTTTCAGCACCTGTTTGTAACACAGATTAGTATTTCAATCTCGGAGCGGACATTTTATTGTAGGTTTTTACTGAGATTGACGGACCTAGCAAGCGATTTTTACTGCATTGCCATTTCTTTTTTCTAGGAAAAGTCTTGAGAGATATCTGCAAAAAGTTTTTATATGAACCTTCAGTACATGTATGCCCTGCTGACTGCAAATTTTCAAGTCGATTGGACTTGTAGTTTCAGAGAATATGTGGATTTTTTTTTCAGAAGAGACGTAAGAACAATAATAAAATAAAAATTTTCTTGAATAATTGAGAGTTTGTTCCTTCAATAAACTGTCATAAATAAACAGTCATACATATTGATTGATTGATTAGTTGGTTGATTGATTGGTTGGTTGGTTGGTTTGTTGGTTGGTTGATTAAACACGTTTGATAGGGTCACTTAGAACAAGGGGAAAAAGACCTCAAGAGACCTTGCATCCCGTATTAAACGCATGACACGGAAACATACATTAAGTGATTGATTGGTTGGTTGGTTGGTTGGTTAAACACGTTGGTTAAACATGTTGGTTTAACACGTTGGTTAAACACATTGGCTGGTTAAACACGTTTGATAGGCTCAATTTAAACAAGCGAAAAAAAAACCATCTTGGATCCCGTATTTAACACATGAAACGGAAACATGCATTGATTTATTTATTGGTTGGTTGGTTGGTTGGTTGGTTAAACACGTTGGTTAAACATGTTGGTTAAACATGTCGGTTAAACACGTAGTTTAAACACGTTGGCTGGTTAAACACGTTTGATAGACTCAATTTTAACAAGCGAAAAAAAAAAACCATCTCGGATCCCGTATTTAACACATGAAACGGAAACATGCATTGGTTGGTTGGTTGGTTGGTTGGTTGGTTGGTTGGTTGGTTAAACACGTTGGTTAAACCCGTTGGTTAAACACATTGGATAGGCTCAAAATTGGATCCCGTATTTAACACATGAAACGGAAACATGCATTGATTGGTTGGTTGGTTGGTTGGTTGGTTAAACACGTTGGTTAAACATGTTGGTTAAACATATTGGTTAAACACCTTGGTTAAACATATTGGTTAAACACGTTGGCTGGTTAAACACGTTGGAGAGGCTCAATTTAAACAAGCGAAAAAAAACCCATCTTGGATCCCGTATTTAACACATGAAACGGAAACATGCATTGATTGATTGATTGATCGGTTGGGTGGTTGGTTGGTTAGTTAAACATGTTGGTTAAACACGTTGGTTAAACAAGTTGGCTGGTTAAACACGTTAGATAGGCTCAATTTAAACAAGCGAAAAAAACCATCTTGGATCCCGTATTTAACACATGAAACGCAAACATGCATTGATTGATTGATTGGTTGGTTGGTTGGTTGGTTGGTAAGTTGGTTAAACACGTTGGTTAAACATGTTGGTTAAACACGTTGGTTAAACACGTTGGCTGGTTAAACACGTTAGATAGGCTCAATTTAAACAAGCGAAAAAAACCATCTTGGATCCCGTATTTAACACATGAAACGCAAACATGCATTGATTGATTGATTGGTTGGTTGGTTGGTTGGTTGGTAAGTTGGTTAAACACGTTGGTTAAACATGTTGGTTAAACACGTTGGTTAAACACGTTGGCTGGTTAACACGTTAGATAGGCTCAATTTAAACGAGCGAAAAAAACCATCTTGGATCCCGTATTTAACACATGAAACGGAAACATGCATTGATTGAATGATTGATTGATTGATTGGTTGGGTGGTTGGTTGGTTGGTTAAACATGTTGGTTAAACACGTTGGTTAAACACGTTGGCTGGTTAAACACGTTAGATAGGCTCAATTTAAACGAGCGAAACAAAAACATCTTGGATCCCGTATTTAACACATGAAACGGAAACATGCATTGATTGATTGATTGATTGGTTGGTTGGTTGGTTGGTTGGTTAAACACGTTGGTTAAACACGTTAGTTAAACATATTTGTTAAACATGTTGGTTAAACACGTTTGATAGGCTCAATTTAAACAAGCGAAAAAAAAGAGACGTTGAATCCCGTATCAAACACATGAAACGGAAACATTGATTGATTGATTGATTGATTGATTGATTGATTGATTGATTGATTGATTGATTGATTGATTGGTTGGTTGGTTGGTTGGTTGGTTGGTTGGTTGGTTGGTTGGTTGGTTGGTTGGTTGGTTGGTTGGTTGGTTGATTGATTGGTTGGTTGGTTGGTTGGTTGGTTGGTTGGTTGGTTGGTTGAAATTCAAACACACATAAAACTGTTTAAATAGTGCCAAAACCACATAATTTGATGACCTTGACCTTTGACCTTGTGACCTTCGTCAAGGTCATTGCTCCACAAGGTCATTGCAAAAGACCCTATGGGTCAAGGACCTTTGTTTAAGAGTTTTGCCTAAATATGGCTTTTTAAAAACCATCGATGGGAGTTATGTCCCTTACATGATGGTAAAATCAATATAGTCATAATGTAAAAAAGTTGCCCCTTGAAGTACTTAACATTTTTCACTGCTTAAATTTTCTGTATCTATAACCATTCAAGAATTATAGGGAAATCAAAGACATATGAAAATCTAAAATATGACCTTGACCTTTGACCTTGACCTAATTTTCTAAGTTAGGAATCAGGGGACTCAAATAAAAACATTCCAGGGTTATACGGTTAACGGTTTATGAGTTAAAAAAACATACCGACAAATTTATTCCGTAAAGATAGATAACTCCTATAAAATTTCATCGAATCGCTTCGATCCAAATTAGCCAAAATTTTCTGAGGATGTAACGAACAATTTGTAAAAAGAATTTTGTCGCTATCTTTTTTTGTTACGAAGGAGATGCACACACATGATAAACAGTGAATAGGGAGATAACTCTTACAGAGAAAATTGTTCGTCTTAGCAGGGTGAAATTTAAAAGCGCATAAACTATACGATACAATATGAGAAATATCTAAGCGACATATTGCGAAACAAACATTTATCACAAGAACAAAAGTTGGCGGAAAAAAAAAAAAAATAATAATAATAATAATAATCAGAACAAATACAATAAGTCTTTCCACAGAAAAGTGGAAAGACTTAATAATAATAAATATAAAGCAATTGTTTTGAAAACAATTGTTAGGCAGTCTTTCCCCTCTGATGAATGGATAATTGATTTTTTTTTATTGATTGATTTGGAAAAAAAGGGGGGGGGGGGGTATTTGTTTTTTTGTTTGTTTGTTTGCTTTGGTATGGGGTCTATATTATTATGTTACCGGAGAAGTGTCATGTTTAGTTTGGAAAGTTTTTCTTTTATTTTAGATACAGCGCGCGCGCAAGATTGAGGAGACATCACGTGACGCGGGTTTATATTAAGAAAAACTTAGTCTTTTTATTTCTCTTTAGGTCGGGACGTTAAACAGACAACATGTATAGAGATGGAATGCACACAATGTAATTTCTTTTGTCATTGTAGGAAATTGACATTTTGATGAAAGTTCACAAGCAGTGCATGTTTTGGATTTAATTGAATCGGTGTAACTTTAAAACACATTTATTGATTATTTTTTGATGATGTTCATTTTTCAGCACCTGTTTGTAACACAGATTAGTATTTCAATCTCGGAGCGGACATTTTATTGTAGGTTTTTACTGAGATTGACGGACCTAGCAAGCGATTTTTACTGCATTGCCATTTCTTTTTTCTAGGAAAAGTCTTGAGAGATATCTGCAAAAAGTTTTTATATGAACCTTCAGTACATGTATGCCCTGCTGACTGCAAATTTTCAAGTCGATTGGACTTGTAGTTTCAGAGAATATGTGGATTTTTTTTTCAGAAGAGACGTAAGAACAATAATAAAATAAAAATTTTCTTGAATAATTGAGAGTTTGTTCCTTCAATAAACTGTCATAAATAAACAGTCATACATATTGATTGATTGATTAGTTGGTTGATTGATTGGTTGGTTGGTTGGTTTGTTGGTTGGTTGATTAAACACGTTTGATAGGGTCACTTAGAACAAGGGGAAAAAGACCTCAAGAGACCTTGCATCCCGTATTAAACGCATGACACGGAAACATACATTAAGTGATTGATTGGTTGGTTGGTTGGTTGGTTAAACACGTTGGTTAAACATGTTGGTTTAACACGTTGGTTAAACACATTGGCTGGTTAAACACGTTTGATAGGCTCAATTTAAACAAGCGAAAAAAAAACCATCTTGGATCCCGTATTTAACACATGAAACGGAAACATGCATTGATTTATTTATTGGTTGGTTGGTTGGTTGGTTGGTTAAACACGTTGGTTAAACATGTTGGTTAAACATGTCGGTTAAACACGTAGTTTAAACACGTTGGCTGGTTAAACACGTTTGATAGACTCAATTTTAACAAGCGAAAAAAAAAAACCATCTCGGATCCCGTATTTAACACATGAAACGGAAACATGCATTGGTTGGTTGGTTGGTTGGTTGGTTGGTTGGTTGGTTGGTTAAACACGTTGGTTAAACCCGTTGGTTAAACACATTGGATAGGCTCAAAATTGGATCCCGTATTTAACACATGAAACGGAAACATGCATTGATTGGTTGGTTGGTTGGTTGGTTGGTTAAACACGTTGGTTAAACATGTTGGTTAAACATATTGGTTAAACACCTTGGTTAAACATATTGGTTAAACACGTTGGCTGGTTAAACACGTTGGAGAGGCTCAATTTAAACAAGCGAAAAAAAACCCATCTTGGATCCCGTATTTAACACATGAAACGGAAACATGCATTGATTGATTGATTGATCGGTTGGGTGGTTGGTTGGTTAGTTAAACATGTTGGTTAAACACGTTGGTTAAACAAGTTGGCTGGTTAAACACGTTAGATAGGCTCAATTTAAACAAGCGAAAAAAACCATCTTGGATCCCGTATTTAACACATGAAACGCAAACATGCATTGATTGATTGATTGGTTGGTTGGTTGGTTGGTTGGTAAGTTGGTTAAACACGTTGGTTAAACATGTTGGTTAAACACGTTGGTTAAACACGTTGGCTGGTTAAACACGTTAGATAGGCTCAATTTAAACAAGCGAAAAAAACCATCTTGGATCCCGTATTTAACACATGAAACGCAAACATGCATTGATTGATTGATTGGTTGGTTGGTTGGTTGGTTGGTAAGTTGGTTAAACACGTTGGTTAAACATGTTGGTTAAACACGTTGGTTAAACACGTTGGCTGGTTAACACGTTAGATAGGCTCAATTTAAACGAGCGAAAAAAACCATCTTGGATCCCGTATTTAACACATGAAACGGAAACATGCATTGATTGAATGATTGATTGATTGATTGGTTGGGTGGTTGGTTGGTTGGTTAAACATGTTGGTTAAACACGTTGGTTAAACACGTTGGCTGGTTAAACACGTTAGATAGGCTCAATTTAAACGAGCGAAACAAAAACATCTTGGATCCCGTATTTAACACATGAAACGGAAACATGCATTGATTGATTGATTGATTGGTTGGTTGGTTGGTTGGTTGGTTAAACACGTTGGTTAAACACGTTAGTTAAACATATTTGTTAAACATGTTGGTTAAACACGTTTGATAGGCTCAATTTAAACAAGCGAAAAAAAAGAGACGTTGAATCCCGTATCAAACACATGAAACGGAAACATTGATTGATTGATTGATTGATTGATTGATTGATTGATTGATTGATTGATTGATTGATTGATTGGTTGGTTGGTTGGTTGGTTGGTTGGTTGGTTGGTTGGTTGGTTGGTTGGTTGGTTGGTTGGTTGGTTGGTTGATTGATTGGTTGGTTGGTTGGTTGGTTGGTTGGTTGGTTGGTTGGTTGAAATTCAAACACACATAAAACTGTTTAAATAGTGCCAAAACCACATAATTTGATGACCTTGACCTTTGACCTTGTGACCTTCGTCAAGGTCATTGCTCCACAAGGTCATTGCAAAAGACCCTATGGGTCAAGGACCTTTGTTTAAGAGTTTTGCCTAAATATGGCTTTTTAAAAACCATCGATGGGAGTTATGTCCCTTACATGATGGTAAAATCAATATAGTCATAATGTAAAAAAGTTGCCCCTTGAAGTACTTAACATTTTTCACTGCTTAAATTTTCTGTATCTATAACCATTCAAGAATTATAGGGAAATCAAAGACATATGAAAATCTAAAATATGACCTTGACCTTTGACCTTGACCTAATTTTCTAAGTTAGGAATCAGGGGACTCAAATAAAAACATTCCAGGGTTATACGGTTAACGGTTTATGAGTTAAAAAAACATACCGACAAATTTATTCCGTAAAGATAGATAACTCCTATAAAATTTCATCGAATCGCTTCGATCCAAATTAGCCAAAATTTTCTGAGGATGTAACGAACAATTTGTAAAAAGAATTTTGTCGCTATCTTTTTTTGTTACGAAGGAGATGCACACACATGATAAACAGTGAATAGGGAGATAACTCTTACAGAGAAAATTGTTCGTCTTAGCAGGGTGAAATTTAAAAGCGCATAAACTATACGATACAATATGAGAAATATCTAAGCGACATATTGCGAAACAAACATTTATCGCAAGAACAAAAGTTGGCGGAAAAAAAAAAAAAATAATAATAATAATAATAATCAGAACAAATACAATAAGTCTTTCCACAGAAAAGTGGAAAGACTTAATAATAATAAATATAAAGCAATTGTTTTGAAAACAATTGTTAGGCAGTCTTTCCCCTCTGATGAATGGATAATTGATTTTTTTTTATTGATTGATTTGGAAAAAAAGGGGGGGGGGGGGTATTTGTTTTTTTGTTTGTTTGTTTGCTTTGGTATGGGGTCTATATTATTATGTTACCGGAGAAGTGTCATGTTTAGTTTGGAAAGTTTTTCTTTTATTTTAGATACAGCGCGCGCGCAAGATTGAGGAGACATCACGTGACGCGGGTTTATATTAAGAAAAACTTAGTCTTTTTATTTCTCTTTAGGTCGGGACGTTAAACAGACAACATGTATAGAGATGGAATGCACACAATGTAATTTCTTTTGTCATTGTAGGAAATTGACATTTTGATGAAAGTTCACAAGCAGTGCATGTTTTGGATTTAATTGAATCGGTGTAACTTTAAAACACATTTATTGATTATTTTTTGATGATGTTCATTTTTCAGCACCTGTTTGTAACACAGATTAGTATTTCAATCTCGGAGCGGACATTTTATTGTAGGTTTTTACTGAGATTGACGGACCTAGCAAGCGATTTTTACTGCATTGCCATTTCTTTTTTCTAGGAAAAGTCTTGAGAGATATCTGCAAAAAGTTTTTATATGAACCTTCAGTACATGTATGCCCTGCTGACTGCAAATTTTCAAGTCGATTGGACTTGTAGTTTCAGAGAATATGTGGATTTTTTTTTCAGAAGAGACGTAAGAACAATAATAAAATAAAAATTTTCTTGAATAATTGAGAGTTTGTTCCTTCAATAAACTGTCATAAATAAACAGTCATACATATTGATTGATTGATTAGTTGGTTGATTGATTGGTTGGTTGGTTGGTTTGTTGGTTGGTTGATTAAACACGTTTGATAGGGTCACTTAGAACAAGGGGAAAAAGACCTCAAGAGACCTTGCATCCCGTATTAAACGCATGACACGGAAACATACATTAAGTGATTGATTGGTTGGTTGGTTGGTTGGTTAAACACGTTGGTTAAACATGTTGGTTTAACACGTTGGTTAAACACATTGGCTGGTTAAACACGTTTGATAGGCTCAATTTAAACAAGCGAAAAAAAAACCATCTTGGATCCCGTATTTAACACATGAAACGGAAACATGCATTGATTTATTTATTGGTTGGTTGGTTGGTTGGTTGGTTAAACACGTTGGTTAAACATGTTGGTTAAACATGTCGGTTAAACACGTAGTTTAAACACGTTGGCTGGTTAAACACGTTTGATAGACTCAATTTTAACAAGCGAAAAAAAAAAACCATCTCGGATCCCGTATTTAACACATGAAACGGAAACATGCATTGGTTGGTTGGTTGGTTGGTTGGTTGGTTGGTTGGTTGGTTAAACACGTTGGTTAAACCCGTTGGTTAAACACATTGGATAGGCTCAAAATTGGATCCCGTATTTAACACATGAAACGGAAACATGCATTGATTGGTTGGTTGGTTGGTTGGTTGGTTAAACACGTTGGTTAAACATGTTGGTTAAACATATTGGTTAAACACCTTGGTTAAACATATTGGTTAAACACGTTGGCTGGTTAAACACGTTGGAGAGGCTCAATTTAAACAAGCGAAAAAAAACCCATCTTGGATCCCGTATTTAACACATGAAACGGAAACATGCATTGATTGATTGATTGATCGGTTGGGTGGTTGGTTGGTTAGTTAAACATGTTGGTTAAACACGTTGGTTAAACAAGTTGGCTGGTTAAACACGTTAGATAGGCTCAATTTAAACAAGCGAAAAAAACCATCTTGGATCCCGTATTTAACACATGAAACGCAAACATGCATTGATTGATTGATTGGTTGGTTGGTTGGTTGGTTGGTAAGTTGGTTAAACACGTTGGTTAAACATGTTGGTTAAACACGTTGGTTAAACACGTTGGCTGGTTAAACACGTTAGATAGGCTCAATTTAAACAAGCGAAAAAAACCATCTTGGATCCCGTATTTAACACATGAAACGCAAACATGCATTGATTGATTGATTGGTTGGTTGGTTGGTTGGTTGGTAAGTTGGTTAAACACGTTGGTTAAACATGTTGGTTAAACACGTTGGTTAAACACGTTGGCTGGTTAACACGTTAGATAGGCTCAATTTAAACGAGCGAAAAAAACCATCTTGGATCCCGTATTTAACACATGAAACGGAAACATGCATTGATTGAATGATTGATTGATTGATTGGTTGGGTGGTTGGTTGGTTGGTTAAACATGTTGGTTAAACACGTTGGTTAAACACGTTGGCTGGTTAAACACGTTAGATAGGCTCAATTTAAACGAGCGAAACAAAAACATCTTGGATCCCGTATTTAACACATGAAACGGAAACATGCATTGATTGATTGATTGATTGGTTGGTTGGTTGGTTGGTTGGTTAAACACGTTGGTTAAACACGTTAGTTAAACATATTTGTTAAACATGTTGGTTAAACACGTTTGATAGGCTCAATTTAAACAAGCGAAAAAAAAGAGACGTTGAATCCCGTATCAAACACATGAAACGGAAACATTGATTGATTGATTGATTGATTGATTGATTGATTGATTGATTGATTGATTGATTGATTGATTGGTTGGTTGGTTGGTTGGTTGGTTGGTTGGTTGGTTGGTTGGTTGGTTGGTTGGTTGGTTGGTTGGTTGGTTGATTGATTGGTTGGTTGGTTGGTTGGTTGGTTGGTTGGTTGGTTGGTTGAAATTCAAACACACATAAAACTGTTTAAATAGTGCCAAAACCACATAATTTGATGACCTTGACCTTTGACCTTGTGACCTTCGTCAAGGTCATTGCTCCACAAGGTCATTGCAAAAGACCCTATGGGTCAAGGACCTTTGTTTAAGAGTTTTGCCTAAATATGGCTTTTTAAAAACCATCGATGGGAGTTATGTCCCTTACATGATGGTAAAATCAATATAGTCATAATGTAAAAAAGTTGCCCCTTGAAGTACTTAACATTTTTCACTGCTTAAATTTTCTGTATCTATAACCATTCAAGAATTATAGGGAAATCAAAGACATATGAAAATCTAAAATATGACCTTGACCTTTGACCTTGACCTAATTTTCTAAGTTAGGAATCAGGGGACTCAAATAAAAACATTCCAGGGTTATACGGTTAACGGTTTATGAGTTAAAAAAACATACCGACAAATTTATTCCGTAAAGATAGATAACTCCTATAAAATTTCATCGAATCGCTTCGATCCAAATTAGCCAAAATTTTCTGAGGATGTAACGAACAATTTGTAAAAAGAATTTTGTCGCTATCTTTTTTTGTTACGAAGGAGATGCACACACATGATAAACAGTGAATAGGGAGATAACTCTTACAGAGAAAATTGTTCGTCTTAGCAGGGTGAAATTTAAAAGCGCATAAACTATACGATACAATATGAGAAATATCTAAGCGACATATTGCGAAACAAACATTTATCGCAAGAACAAAAGTTGGCGGAAAAAAAAAAAAAATAATAATAATAATAATAATCAGAACAAATACAATAAGTCTTTCCACAGAAAAGTGGAAAGACTTAATAATAATAAATATAAAGCAATTGTTTTGAAAACAATTGTTAGGCAGTCTTTCCCCTCTGATGAATGGATAATTGATTTTTTTTTATTGATTGATTTGGAAAAAAAGGGGGGGGGGGGGTATTTGTTTTTTTGTTTGTTTGTTTGCTTTGGTATGGGGTCTATATTATTATGTTACCGGAGAAGTGTCATGTTTAGTTTGGAAAGTTTTTCTTTTATTTTAGATACAGCGCGCGCGCAAGATTGAGGAGACATCACGTGACGCGGGTTTATATTAAGAAAAACTTAGGCCGTGTTCACATTGACCTAAATTCGGTGTTGTGTCAGTGTAACTCACACGTAAACTAAACACAATTGCGTTCCCATTGATAAAACTCAATGTTTACATGTAGTTTAAATCATGTTTTATCTACACATAGTCGATAGTCAATGTAAGCCTTGTGTAGGTTAAGTGTACACAAAACTAGGCATTTAGGACATTAGTTTTACCGTGTATATATTTAAGGAGGAAACTATTTTTGAGTAAAATTGATATTTTTGATAATTATTAGTATAGTTCTTTACAGAAATTGTTGTCTAAATTTTACAGATTTTTTTTGTTAAAAACAAATTCGCGTACTTTATTAACCCCTGATTAAGACTCAAAGCAGCATCATTGCCGAACCCATAAGGCAGGAACCAATTGATTTTCGGGAAGGGGGGCTATTATAGTTGAGTATAAAACATAAAGGCATGGGCGGGGGGCTATTATAGTTGAGTATAAAACATAAAGGCATGGGGGTGGGGCTATTATAGTTGAGTATAAAACATAAAGGCAAGGGGGTGGGGGTGAGCTATGGATTTTGTTTTGGAAACAATAAATGTTTCCAGTTTTTGGCCCTGAAAAAAAATTTGTTTGTTTCACCCTCAGCTGCCACTATATATATATAATGCTAAAATTGATTTCGACTTGTCACCAAAATTTGTCCTGGAAAAATCAATAGCCCACGCCCCTCTACCCCCCCCCCTTTTCCCTCCCTAAAAAATGAAGTAAATAGTTGCTGCCTAATTCATTTGAAAAGGTCTTCCCGAATCGACTTGACGTACATAGAAATATTTGCCACTGGTCTTTACTCAAACAACGATTCACGCATAAATGCATGACTAAAAAAAGTGTGGGGTAAATGATATGTTTGTCTAGTATCTCAAATCCGTTAAATAACACTTAAAATAAATTAAAAAAAACGTGACCCTATTCTTTTACCAAATACTCCTTGGAGAAGAAATACCATTTGAAACAAACAGAAAAGATAAAAATTTAGAGATCCCTAATAACTCAATCCTTTTTTTCGGCTGTAAGCACGCTGCTGCAGCTAACGTTTTCTACTGCGTAATCGAGACATATCTAGTATATTCAAACTACTGCAAATTATAAAAATGGCTTTCATAAAGTAGTAACCACTTAACTTAAAAAGGGGGAGGGTTATTTTTTTTTTTTATCTGAGTAAGATTTTTTTTCGCGCGTACGTTTTTATTCCTTTTTTTCGATGCTGGTGATCAAATACATTTTTTTTCAATATTTAACACTATAATGTATGGGGAAACTCTTTGATTCAGAATATTTCTTTTATCATCTGTATGATCATTTTTTTTTATCAAATTGGGGATCGGAATATTTCCATTCCCACCCCATCCACCCTTTTGAAGTCAAATGGTTGTTCCCTTACCGCTAGAAAAATTGTTCCAAAATTTTGAATTCAGTTCTACGTAATGAACATTTAAATGACACATAGTTTACAAGTGAGAACAAATCTTATGTACAGGTAGCTAAACAATGTGTATAGATGTGAACAAATGTAATGTGAAACCAGTGCACACTTCACTAAACTAATTGTAAACATGTTTACTCTACACGGCGTTTGGTGTGAACACGGCCTTAGTCTTTTTATTTCTCTTTAGGTCGGGACGTTAAACAGACAACATGTATAGAGATGGAATGCACACAATGTAATTTCTTTTGTCATTGTAGGAAATTGACATTTTGATGAAAGTTCACAAGCAGTGCATGTTTTGGATTTAATTGAATCGGTGTAACTTTAAAACACATTTATTGATTATTTTTTGATGATGTTCATTTTTCAGCACCTGTTTGTAACACAGATTAGTATTTCAATCTCGGAGCGGACATTTTATTGTAGGTTTTTACTGAGATTGACGGACCTAGCAAGCGATTTTTACTGCATTGCCATTTCTTTTTTCTAGGAAAAGTCTTGAGAGATATCTGCAAAAAGTTTTTATATGAACCTTCAGTACATGTATGCCCTGCTGACTGCAAATTTTCAAGTCGATTGGACTTGTAGTTTCAGAGAATATGTGGATTTTTTTTTCAGAAGAGACGTAAGAACAATAATAAAATAAAAATTTTCTTGAATAATTGAGAGTTTGTTCCTTCAATAAACTGTCATAAATAAACAGTCATACATATTGATTGATTGATTAGTTGGTTGATTGATTGGTTGGTTGGTTGGTTTGTTGGTTGGTTGATTAAACACGTTTGATAGGGTCACTTAGAACAAGGGGAAAAAGACCTCAAGAGACCTTGCATCCCGTATTAAACGCATGACACGGAAACATACATTAAGTGATTGATTGGTTGGTTGGTTGGTTGGTTAAACACGTTGGTTAAACATGTTGGTTTAACACGTTGGTTAAACACATTGGCTGGTTAAACACGTTTGATAGGCTCAATTTAAACAAGCGAAAAAAAAACCATCTTGGATCCCGTATTTAACACATGAAACGGAAACATGCATTGATTTATTTATTGGTTGGTTGGTTGGTTGGTTGGTTAAACACGTTGGTTAAACATGTTGGTTAAACATGTCGGTTAAACACGTAGTTTAAACACGTTGGCTGGTTAAACACGTTTGATAGACTCAATTTTAACAAGCGAAAAAAAAAAACCATCTCGGATCCCGTATTTAACACATGAAACGGAAACATGCATTGGTTGGTTGGTTGGTTGGTTGGTTGGTTGGTTGGTTGGTTAAACACGTTGGTTAAACCCGTTGGTTAAACACATTGGATAGGCTCAAAATTGGATCCCGTATTTAACACATGAAACGGAAACATGCATTGATTGGTTGGTTGGTTGGTTGGTTGGTTAAACACGTTGGTTAAACATGTTGGTTAAACATATTGGTTAAACACCTTGGTTAAACATATTGGTTAAACACGTTGGCTGGTTAAACACGTTGGAGAGGCTCAATTTAAACAAGCGAAAAAAAACCCATCTTGGATCCCGTATTTAACACATGAAACGGAAACATGCATTGATTGATTGATTGATCGGTTGGGTGGTTGGTTGGTTAGTTAAACATGTTGGTTAAACACGTTGGTTAAACAAGTTGGCTGGTTAAACACGTTAGATAGGCTCAATTTAAACAAGCGAAAAAAACCATCTTGGATCCCGTATTTAACACATGAAACGCAAACATGCATTGATTGATTGATTGGTTGGTTGGTTGGTTGGTTGGTAAGTTGGTTAAACACGTTGGTTAAACATGTTGGTTAAACACGTTGGTTAAACACGTTGGCTGGTTAAACACGTTAGATAGGCTCAATTTAAACAAGCGAAAAAAACCATCTTGGATCCCGTATTTAACACATGAAACGCAAACATGCATTGATTGATTGATTGGTTGGTTGGTTGGTTGGTTGGTAAGTTGGTTAAACACGTTGGTTAAACATGTTGGTTAAACACGTTGGTTAAACACGTTGGCTGGTTAACACGTTAGATAGGCTCAATTTAAACGAGCGAAAAAAACCATCTTGGATCCCGTATTTAACACATGAAACGGAAACATGCATTGATTGAATGATTGATTGATTGATTGGTTGGGTGGTTGGTTGGTTGGTTAAACATGTTGGTTAAACACGTTGGTTAAACACGTTGGCTGGTTAAACACGTTAGATAGGCTCAATTTAAACGAGCGAAACAAAAACATCTTGGATCCCGTATTTAACACATGAAACGGAAACATGCATTGATTGATTGATTGATTGGTTGGTTGGTTGGTTGGTTGGTTAAACACGTTGGTTAAACACGTTAGTTAAACATATTTGTTAAACATGTTGGTTAAACACGTTTGATAGGCTCAATTTAAACAAGCGAAAAAAAAGAGACGTTGAATCCCGTATCAAACACATGAAACGGAAACATTGATTGATTGATTGATTGATTGATTGATTGATTGATTGATTGATTGATTGATTGATTGATTGGTTGGTTGGTTGGTTGGTTGGTTGGTTGGTTGGTTGGTTGGTTGGTTGGTTGGTTGGTTGGTTGGTTGGTTGATTGATTGGTTGGTTGGTTGGTTGGTTGGTTGGTTGGTTGGTTGGTTGAAATTCAAACACACATAAAACTGTTTAAATAGTGCCAAAACCACATAATTTGATGACCTTGACCTTTGACCTTGTGACCTTCGTCAAGGTCATTGCTCCACAAGGTCATTGCAAAAGACCCTATGGGTCAAGGACCTTTGTTTAAGAGTTTTGCCTAAATATGGCTTTTTAAAAACCATCGATGGGAGTTATGTCCCTTACATGATGGTAAAATCAATATAGTCATAATGTAAAAAAGTTGCCCCTTGAAGTACTTAACATTTTTCACTGCTTAAATTTTCTGTATCTATAACCATTCAAGAATTATAGGGAAATCAAAGACATATGAAAATCTAAAATATGACCTTGACCTTTGACCTTGACCTAATTTTCTAAGTTAGGAATCAGGGGACTCAAATAAAAACATTCCAGGGTTATACGGTTAACGGTTTATGAGTTAAAAAAACATACCGACAAATTTATTCCGTAAAGATAGATAACTCCTATAAAATTTCATCGAATCGCTTCGATCCAAATTAGCCAAAATTTTCTGAGGATGTAACGAACAATTTGTAAAAAGAATTTTGTCGCTATCTTTTTTTGTTACGAAGGAGATGCACACACATGATAAACAGTGAATAGGGAGATAACTCTTACAGAGAAAATTGTTCGTCTTAGCAGGGTGAAATTTAAAAGCGCATAAACTATACGATACAATATGAGAAATATCTAAGCGACATATTGCGAAACAAACATTTATCACAAGAACAAAAGTTGGCGGAAAAAAAAAAAAAATAATAATAATAATAATAATCAGAACAAATACAATAAGTCTTTCCACAGAAAAGTGGAAAGACTTAATAATAATAAATATAAAGCAATTGTTTTGAAAACAATTGTTAGGCAGTCTTTCCCCTCTGATGAATGGATAATTGATTTTTTTTTATTGATTGATTTGGAAAAAAAGGGGGGGGGGGGGTATTTGTTTTTTTGTTTGTTTGTTTGCTTTGGTATGGGGTCTATATTATTATGTTACCGGAGAAGTGTCATGTTTAGTTTGGAAAGTTTTTCTTTTATTTTAGATACAGCGCGCGCGCAAGATTGAGGAGACATCACGTGACGCGGGTTTATATTAAGAAAAACTTAGTCTTTTTATTTCTCTTTAGGTCGGGACGTTAAACAGACAACATGTATAGAGATGGAATGCACACAATGTAATTTCTTTTGTCATTGTAGGAAATTGACATTTTGATGAAAGTTCACAAGCAGTGCATGTTTTGGATTTAATTGAATCGGTGTAACTTTAAAACACATTTATTGATTATTTTTTGATGATGTTCATTTTTCAGCACCTGTTTGTAACACAGATTAGTATTTCAATCTCGGAGCGGACATTTTATTGTAGGTTTTTACTGAGATTGACGGACCTAGCAAGCGATTTTTACTGCATTGCCATTTCTTTTTTCTAGGAAAAGTCTTGAGAGATATCTGCAAAAAGTTTTTATATGAACCTTCAGTACATGTATGCCCTGCTGACTGCAAATTTTCAAGTCGATTGGACTTGTAGTTTCAGAGAATATGTGGATTTTTTTTTCAGAAGAGACGTAAGAACAATAATAAAATAAAAATTTTCTTGAATAATTGAGAGTTTGTTCCTTCAATAAACTGTCATAAATAAACAGTCATACATATTGATTGATTGATTAGTTGGTTGATTGATTGGTTGGTTGGTTGGTTTGTTGGTTGGTTGATTAAACACGTTTGATAGGGTCACTTAGAACAAGGGGAAAAAGACCTCAAGAGACCTTGCATCCCGTATTAAACGCATGACACGGAAACATACATTAAGTGATTGATTGGTTGGTTGGTTGGTTGGTTAAACACGTTGGTTAAACATGTTGGTTTAACACGTTGGTTAAACACATTGGCTGGTTAAACACGTTTGATAGGCTCAATTTAAACAAGCGAAAAAAAAACCATCTTGGATCCCGTATTTAACACATGAAACGGAAACATGCATTGATTTATTTATTGGTTGGTTGGTTGGTTGGTTGGTTAAACACGTTGGTTAAACATGTTGGTTAAACATGTCGGTTAAACACGTAGTTTAAACACGTTGGCTGGTTAAACACGTTTGATAGACTCAATTTTAACAAGCGAAAAAAAAAAACCATCTCGGATCCCGTATTTAACACATGAAACGGAAACATGCATTGGTTGGTTGGTTGGTTGGTTGGTTGGTTGGTTGGTTGGTTAAACACGTTGGTTAAACCCGTTGGTTAAACACATTGGATAGGCTCAAAATTGGATCCCGTATTTAACACATGAAACGGAAACATGCATTGATTGGTTGGTTGGTTGGTTGGTTGGTTAAACACGTTGGTTAAACATGTTGGTTAAACATATTGGTTAAACACCTTGGTTAAACATATTGGTTAAACACGTTGGCTGGTTAAACACGTTGGAGAGGCTCAATTTAAACAAGCGAAAAAAAACCCATCTTGGATCCCGTATTTAACACATGAAACGGAAACATGCATTGATTGATTGATTGATCGGTTGGGTGGTTGGTTGGTTAGTTAAACATGTTGGTTAAACACGTTGGTTAAACAAGTTGGCTGGTTAAACACGTTAGATAGGCTCAATTTAAACAAGCGAAAAAAACCATCTTGGATCCCGTATTTAACACATGAAACGCAAACATGCATTGATTGATTGATTGGTTGGTTGGTTGGTTGGTTGGTAAGTTGGTTAAACACGTTGGTTAAACATGTTGGTTAAACACGTTGGTTAAACACGTTGGCTGGTTAAACACGTTAGATAGGCTCAATTTAAACAAGCGAAAAAAACCATCTTGGATCCCGTATTTAACACATGAAACGCAAACATGCATTGATTGATTGATTGGTTGGTTGGTTGGTTGGTTGGTAAGTTGGTTAAACACGTTGGTTAAACATGTTGGTTAAACACGTTGGTTAAACACGTTGGCTGGTTAACACGTTAGATAGGCTCAATTTAAACGAGCGAAAAAAACCATCTTGGATCCCGTATTTAACACATGAAACGGAAACATGCATTGATTGAATGATTGATTGATTGATTGGTTGGGTGGTTGGTTGGTTGGTTAAACATGTTGGTTAAACACGTTGGTTAAACACGTTGGCTGGTTAAACACGTTAGATAGGCTCAATTTAAACGAGCGAAACAAAAACATCTTGGATCCCGTATTTAACACATGAAACGGAAACATGCATTGATTGATTGATTGATTGGTTGGTTGGTTGGTTGGTTGGTTAAACACGTTGGTTAAACACGTTAGTTAAACATATTTGTTAAACATGTTGGTTAAACACGTTTGATAGGCTCAATTTAAACAAGCGAAAAAAAAGAGACGTTGAATCCCGTATCAA
>NW_027267572.1:0-10000 GCF_963676685.1 Mytilus edulis | reverse complement strand
ATTGCAAAAGACCCTATGGGTCAAGGACCTTTGTTTAAGAGTTTTGCCTAAATATGGCTTTTTAAAAACCATCGATGGGAGTTATGTCCCTTACATGATGGTAAAATCAATATAGTCATAATGTAAAAAAGTTGCCCCTTGAAGTACTTAACATTTTTCACTGCTTAAATTTTCTGTATCTATAACCATTCAAGAATTATAGGGAAATCAAAGACATATGAAAATCTAAAATATGACCTTGACCTTTGACCTTGACCTAATTTTCTAAGTTAGGAATCAGGGGACTCAAATAAAAACATTCCAGGGTTATACGGTTAACGGTTTATGAGTTAAAAAAACATACCGACAAATTTATTCCGTAAAGATAGATAACTCCTATAAAATTTCATCGAATCGCTTCGATCCAAATTAGCCAAAATTTTCTGAGGATGTAACGAACAATTTGTAAAAAGAATTTTGTCGCTATCTTTTTTTGTTACGAAGGAGATGCACACACATGATAAACAGTGAATAGGGAGATAACTCTTACAGAGAAAATTGTTCGTCTTAGCAGGGTGAAATTTAAAAGCGCATAAACTATACGATACAATATGAGAAATATCTAAGCGACATATTGCGAAACAAACATTTATCACAAGAACAAAAGTTGGCGGAAAAAAAAAAAAAATAATAATAATAATTAAAAACCAATTGTTCAGAGAACAATTGAAAGTCTTTCCACAACAAAGACATTTTGATAAGAAAACAGTTTCTTCATACTGATGAGATAAATAATGGTTTATATAATATGCTTCTTCCGGTCTCATATGATAGCTTATTTCACACTAATTCCAAAAATATATAGTTTCTATATACTTTTGCATGTAGAATGGTAAATAATTGGCGACTTCCGGTTTGTTGGAAGTCATTTTTAATCTTCAGTAATCAGTTTATGTATCTATATGTTAAAATATATGGATTCTGAGTACTTTTTTGTGAAAAAACTGCAAAAAAAACTACTTCCGGTTTTCTCAAGGTCACTTCCGGTAGCCATTTTTCAAGGTCATTTGTCACTTAATCTTTAGTTTAAGGTCAAATGTCTTTATAATGAAATTACTTGAAGTTATAATCAAATAACCTCATATCAAGACATTTCAGGGGGCAACAACTCCTATAAAATGCAATTTAATTGTATAAGACTAAATGTAGCATATCTTCATTACTATTAAGCAGACATTTTTCACTTGTTCTTTTATATGTATCTCTCAAAGTGAGGGAGAAAATGCAAAAACAAGTAAAAGTCACAATTGAGAATTTGACCTTGACCTTTGACCTTGACCTCATTTTCTAAGTTAAGACCTAGGGGACTCAAATAAAAACATTCCAGGGTTATACAGTTAATTGTTTATGAGTTAAATAAACATACAGACAAATTTATTTTGTAAAGGTAGATAACTCCTATAAAATTTCATCGAATCGCTTCGATCCAAATACGCCAAAAATTACTGAGGATGTAACGAACAATTTGTTAAAAGAATTTTGTCGCTATCTTGTTTTGTTACGAAGGAGATGCACACAGAGGATAAACAGTGAAAAGGGAGATAACTCTTACATAGGAAATGGTTCTCCTTAGCAGGGTGAAATTTAAAAGCGCATAAACTATACGATACCATATGAGAAATATCTAAGCGACATATTGCGAAACAAACATTTTGCGCAAGAACAAAATTTGGCGGAAGAAAAAAAAAATAAATAATAATAAATATAAATCAATTGCTTTAGAAAAGCAATTGTAGGTGGTCTTTCCCCTTTAGAATTAATTGAATGGGGGAGGGGGTGTTTGTTTGTTTGTTTGATTGTTTGCTTGTTTGTTTCTGTATGGGGTCTACATTATTGTTACCGGAGAAGTTTCATGTTTAGTTTGGAAAGTTTTTATTTTATTTTAGGTACAGCGCGCGCGCCAGATTGACGAGACATCACGTGACACGGGTTTATAATAACGAAAACTTAATCTTTTTATTTCTCTTTAGGTCGGGACGTTAAACAGACAACATCTATAGAGATGGAATGTACACAATGTAATTTCTTTTGTCATTGTAGGAAATTGACATTTTCATCACAGTTCACGGGCAGTGCATGTTTTGGATTTAATTGATCCGGTGTAACTTTAAAACACATTTATTGATTATTTTCTGATAATGTACATTTTTCAGCACCTGTTTGTAACACAGATTAATATTTCAATCTCGGAGCGGACATTTTATTATAGGTTTTTACTGAGATTTTCGGACCTAGCAAGCGATTTTTACGGCATTGCCATTTCTTTTCCCTAGGAAAAGTCTTGAGAGATATCGGCACCACGTTGTTTTATGAACCTTTAGTACATGTATGCCCTGCTGACTGCAAATTTTGAGGTCGATTGTACTTGTAGTTTCAGAGAACATGTGGATTTTTTTTCAGAAGTGACGTAAGAACAATATTAAATTTAAATTTTTCTTGAATAAATGAGAGTTTGCTCCTTCAATAAACTCATGAATAAACAGTCATACAGATTGATTGATTGATTGATTGATTGATTGATTGATTGACTGATTGATTGATTGATTGATTGATTGATTGATTGATTAATTGATTAGTTGGATGGTTGGTTGGTTGGTTGGTTAAACACGTTGGGTAGGGTCAATTGAAACACGGAAAAAGACACAAAGAAGATCTTGGACCCTATATTAAACACATGAGACGGAAACATGATTGGTTGATCATGATCATGATTGATTGATTGATTGATTGATTAGTTGGTTGGTTGGTTGGTTGGTTGGTTGGTTGGTTAAACACGTTGGATAGGGTCAATTGAAACACGGAAAAAGACACAAAGAAGATCTTGGACCCTATATTAAACACATGAGACGGAAACATGATTGGTTGATCATGATCATGATTGATTGATTGATTGATTGATTGATTGACTGATTTGTTGGTTGGTTAAACACGTTGGATAGGGTCAATTGAAACAGCGAAAAAGAAACAAAGAAGATCTTGGACCCTACATTAAACACATGAGACGGAAAGATGATTGATTGATCATGATCATGATCATGATTGATTGATTGATTGATTGATTAGTTGGTTGGTTGGTTGGTTGGTTGGTTGGTTGGTTGGTTGGTTAAACACGTTGGTTAGGGTCAATTGAAACAGCGAAAAAGAAACGAAGAAGATCTTGAACCCTATAATAAACACATGAGACGGAAACATGATTGATTGATTGATCATGATCATTATTGGTTGATTGATCATGATCATGATTGATTGATTGGTTGGTTGGTTGGTTGGTTGGCAAACACACATAATATTCTTCAAGAAGTGCCCCAAATCACATATGTACATGACCTTGACCTTTGACCTTGTGACCTTTGTCAAGGTCATTGCTTCACAATGTCATTGCAAAAGACCCTATGGGTCAAGGACCTTTTGTTTAAGAGTTTTGCCTAATAATGGCTTTTTATAAACCATCAATGGGGGTTATGTCCCTTACATAATGGTAAAACCAATACAATCATCAAGTAACAAAGTTGCCCCTTGAAGTACTCAGCATTTTTCACTGCTTAAATTTTCTGTATCTATAACCATTCAAGAATTATAGGGAAATCAAAGACATATGAAAATCTAAAATATGACCTTGACCTTTGACCTTGACCTCATTTTCTTAGTTAGGACCCAGGGGACTCAAATAAAAACATTCGAGGGTTATACGGTTAACGGTTTATGAGTTAAAAAAATATAGTGACAAATTTATTCTGTAAAGGTAGATAACTCCTATAAAATTTCATCGAATCGCTTCGATCCAAATACGCCAAAAATTACTGAGGATGTAACGAACAATTTGTGAAAAGAATTTTGTCGCTATCTTTTTTTGTTACGAAGGAGATGCACACACATGATAAACAGTGAATAGGGAGATAACTCTCACAAAGAAAATGGTTCGGCTTAGCAGGGTGAAATTTAAAAGCGCATAAACTATACGATACCATATGAGAAATATCTAAGCGACATATTGCGAAACAAACATTTATCGCAAGAAAAAAATTTGGCGGAAGAAAAAAAAAAAAAAAAATAATAATAATAATAATAATTAAAAACCAATTGTTCAGAGAACAATTGAAAGTCTTTCCACACCAAAGATATTTTGATAAGAAGATAGTTTCTTCATACTGATGCGATAAATAATGGTTTCATTATATTTTTAAGTGAAATAAGGGAGATAATATGCTACTTCCGGTGAAATGAATGTCACTTCCGGTCTCATATAATAGCTTCTCTCATGCTGATTCTAAAAATATATAGTTTCTATATACTTTTGTATGAAGAATGGGAGATAATTGGTAACTTCCGGTTTATTGGAAGTCATTTTTAGTCTTCAGTAATCAGTTTATGTATCTTTATGACAAAATATATGGATTCTGAGTACTTGTATGTGAAAAAACTGCAAAAAAAGCTACTTCCGGATTTCTCAAGGTCACTTCCGGTAGCCATTTTTCAAGGTCATTTGTCACTTAACCTTTTGTATAAGGTCAAATGTCTTCATAATGAACTTACTTGAAGTTTTAATCAAATAACCTCATATCAAGACATTTCAGGGGCAACAACTCCTATAAGATGCCATTTAATTGTATAAGACTAAATGTAGCATATCTTCATTACAATTAAGCAGACATTTTGCACCTGTTCTTTTATATGTATCTCTCAAAGTGAGGGAGAAAATGCAAAAACAGGCAAAAGTCACAATTGAAAATATGACCTTGACTTTGACCTTGACCTTTTTTTCTAAGTTAAGACCTAGGGGACTCAAATAAAAACATTCCAGGGTTATACGGTTAATAGTTTATGAGTTAAATAAACATAACGACAAATTTATTTTGTAAAGGTAGATAACTCCTATAAAATTTCATCGAATCGCTTCGATCGAAACACGCCAAAAATTTCTGAGGATGTAACGAACAATGTGAAAAAGAAATTTTGTTGATATCTTTTTTTGTTACGGAGGAGATGCACACAGAGGATAAACAGTGAAAAGGGAGATAACTCTTACATAGAAAATGGTTCGCCTAAGAAAGGTGAAATTTAAAAGCGCATAAACTATACGATACCATATGAGAAATATCTAAGCGACATATTGCGAAACAAACATTTTGCACAAGAACAAAATTTGGCGGAAGAAAAAAAAAAAAAAAATAATAATAATAATAATAATCAGAACAAAAACAATAAGTCTTTCCACAGAAAAGTGGAAAGACTTAATAATAATCAGAACAAATACAATAAGTCTTTCCACAGAAAAGTGGAAAGACTTAATAATAATAAATATAAAGCAATTGTTTTGAAAACAATTGTTAGGCAGTCTTTCCCCTCTGATGAATGGATAATTGATTTTTTTTTATTGATTGATTTGGAAAAAAAGGGGGGGGGGGGGTATTTGTTTTTTTGTTTGTTTGTTTGCTTTGGTATGGGGTCTATATTATTATGTTACCGGAGAAGTGTCATGTTTAGTTTGGAAAGTTTTTCTTTTATTTTAGATACAGCGCGCGCGCAAGATTGAGGAGACATCACGTGACGCGGGTTTATATTAAGAAAAACTTAGTCTTTTTATTTCTCTTTAGGTCGGGACGTTAAACAGACAACATGTATAGAGATGGAATGCACACAATGTAATTTCTTTTGTCATTGTAGGAAATTGACATTTTGATGAAAGTTCACAAGCAGTGCATGTTTTGGATTTAATTGAATCGGTGTAACTTTAAAACACATTTATTGATTATTTTTTGATGATGTTCATTTTTCAGCACCTGTTTGTAACACAGATTAGTATTTCAATCTCGGAGCGGACATTTTATTGTAGGTTTTTACTGAGATTGACGGACCTAGCAAGCGATTTTTACTGCATTGCCATTTCTTTTTTCTAGGAAAAGTCTTGAGAGATATCTGCAAAAAGTTTTTATATGAACCTTCAGTACATGTATGCCCTGCTGACTGCAAATTTTCAAGTCGATTGGACTTGTAGTTTCAGAGAATATGTGGATTTTTTTTTCAGAAGAGACGTAAGAACAATAATAAAATAAAAATTTTCTTGAATAATTGAGAGTTTGTTCCTTCAATAAACTGTCATAAATAAACAGTCATACATATTGATTGATTGATTAGTTGGTTGATTGATTGGTTGGTTGGTTGGTTTGTTGGTTGGTTGATTAAACACGTTTGATAGGGTCACTTAGAACAAGGGGAAAAAGACCTCAAGAGACCTTGCATCCCGTATTAAACGCATGACACGGAAACATACATTAAGTGATTGATTGGTTGGTTGGTTGGTTGGTTAAACACGTTGGTTAAACATGTTGGTTTAACACGTTGGTTAAACACATTGGCTGGTTAAACACGTTTGATAGGCTCAATTTAAACAAGCGAAAAAAAAACCATCTTGGATCCCGTATTTAACACATGAAACGGAAACATGCATTGATTTATTTATTGGTTGGTTGGTTGGTTGGTTGGTTAAACACGTTGGTTAAACATGTTGGTTAAACATGTCGGTTAAACACGTAGTTTAAACACGTTGGCTGGTTAAACACGTTTGATAGACTCAATTTTAACAAGCGAAAAAAAAAAACCATCTCGGATCCCGTATTTAACACATGAAACGGAAACATGCATTGGTTGGTTGGTTGGTTGGTTGGTTGGTTGGTTGGTTGGTTAAACACGTTGGTTAAACCCGTTGGTTAAACACATTGGATAGGCTCAAAATTGGATCCCGTATTTAACACATGAAACGGAAACATGCATTGATTGGTTGGTTGGTTGGTTGGTTGGTTAAACACGTTGGTTAAACATGTTGGTTAAACATATTGGTTAAACACCTTGGTTAAACATATTGGTTAAACACGTTGGCTGGTTAAACACGTTGGAGAGGCTCAATTTAAACAAGCGAAAAAAAACCCATCTTGGATCCCGTATTTAACACATGAAACGGAAACATGCATTGATTGATTGATTGATCGGTTGGGTGGTTGGTTGGTTAGTTAAACATGTTGGTTAAACACGTTGGTTAAACAAGTTGGCTGGTTAAACACGTTAGATAGGCTCAATTTAAACAAGCGAAAAAAACCATCTTGGATCCCGTATTTAACACATGAAACGCAAACATGCATTGATTGATTGATTGGTTGGTTGGTTGGTTGGTTGGTAAGTTGGTTAAACACGTTGGTTAAACATGTTGGTTAAACACGTTGGTTAAACACGTTGGCTGGTTAAACACGTTAGATAGGCTCAATTTAAACAAGCGAAAAAAACCATCTTGGATCCCGTATTTAACACATGAAACGCAAACATGCATTGATTGATTGATTGGTTGGTTGGTTGGTTGGTTGGTAAGTTGGTTAAACACGTTGGTTAAACATGTTGGTTAAACACGTTGGTTAAACACGTTGGCTGGTTAACACGTTAGATAGGCTCAATTTAAACGAGCGAAAAAAACCATCTTGGATCCCGTATTTAACACATGAAACGGAAACATGCATTGATTGAATGATTGATTGATTGATTGGTTGGGTGGTTGGTTGGTTGGTTAAACATGTTGGTTAAACACGTTGGTTAAACACGTTGGCTGGTTAAACACGTTAGATAGGCTCAATTTAAACGAGCGAAACAAAAACATCTTGGATCCCGTATTTAACACATGAAACGGAAACATGCATTGATTGATTGATTGATTGGTTGGTTGGTTGGTTGGTTGGTTAAACACGTTGGTTAAACACGTTAGTTAAACATATTTGTTAAACATGTTGGTTAAACACGTTTGATAGGCTCAATTTAAACAAGCGAAAAAAAAGAGACGTTGAATCCCGTATCAAACACATGAAACGGAAACATTGATTGATTGATTGATTGATTGATTGATTGATTGATTGATTGATTGATTGATTGATTGATTGATTGGTTGGTTGGTTGGTTGGTTGGTTGGTTGGTTGGTTGGTTGGTTGGTTGGTTGGTTGGTTGGTTGGTTGGTTGATTGATTGGTTGGTTGGTTGGTTGGTTGGTTGGTTGGTTGGTTGAAATTCAAACACACATAAAACTGTTTAAATAGTGCCAAAACCACATAATTTGATGACCTTGACCTTTGACCTTGTGACCTTCGTCAAGGTCATTGCTCCACAAGGTCATTGCAAAAGACCCTATGGGTCAAGGACCTTTGTTTAAGAGTTTTGCCTAAATATGGCTTTTTAAAAACCATCGATGGGAGTTATGTCCCTTACATGATGGTAAAATCAATATAGTCATAATGTAAAAAAGTTGCCCCTTGAAGTACTTAACATTTTTCACTGCTTAAATTTTCTGTATCTATAACCATTCAAGAATTATAGGGAAATCAAAGACATATGAAAATCTAAAATATGACCTTGACCTTTGACCTTGACCTAATTTTCTAAGTTAGGAATCAGGGGACTCAAATAAAAACATTCCAGGGTTATACGGTTAACGGTTTATGAGTTAAAAAAACATACCGACAAATTTATTCCGTAAAGATAGATAACTCCTATAAAATTTCATCGAATCGCTTCGATCCAAATTAGCCAAAATTTTCTGAGGATGTAACGAACAATTTGTAAAAAGAATTTTGTCGCTATCTTTTTTTGTTACGAAGGAGATGCACACACATGATAAACAGTGAATAGGGAGATAACTCTTACAGAGAAAATTGTTCGTCTTAGCAGGGTGAAATTTAAAAGCGCATAAACTATACGATACAATATGAGAAATATCTAAGCGACATATTGCGAAACAAACATTTATCGCAAGAACAAAAGTTGGCGGAAAAAAAAAAAAAATAATAATAATAATAATAATCAGAACAAATACAATAAGTCTTTCCACAGAAAAGTGGAAAGACTTAATAATAATAAATATAAAGCAATTGTTTTGAAAACAATTGTTAGGCAGTCTTTCCCCTCTGATGAATGGATAATTGATTTTTTTTTATTGATTGATTTGGAAAAAAAGGGGGGGGGGGGTATTTGTTTTTTTGTTTGTTTGTTTGCTTTGGTATGGGTCTATATTATTATGTTACCGGAGAAGTGTCATGTTTAGTTTGGAAAGTTTTTCTTTTATTTTAGATACAGCGCGCGCGCAAGATTGAGGAGACATCACGTGACGCGGGTTTATATTAAGAAAAACTTAGTCTTTTTATTTCTCTTTAGGTCGGGACGTTAAACAGACAACATGTATAGAGATGGAATGCACACAATGTAATTTCTTTTGTCATTGTAGGAAATTGACATTTTGATGAAAGTTCACAAGCAGTGCATGTTTTGGATTTAATTGAATCGGTGTAACTTTAAAACACATTTATTGATTATTTTTTGATGATGTTCATTTTTCAGCACCTGTTTGTAACACAGATTAGTATTTCAATCTCGGAGCGGACATTTTATTGTAGGTTTTTACTGAGATTGACGGACCTAGCAAGCGATTTTTACTGCATTGCCATTTCTTTTTTCTAGGAAAAGTCTTGAGAGATATCTGCAAAAAGTTTTTATATGAACCTTCAGTACATGTATGCCCTGCTGACTGCAAATTTTCAAGTCGATTGGACTTGTAGTTTCAGAGAATATGTGGATTTTTTTTCAGAAGAGACGTAAGAACAATAATAAAATAAAAATTTTCTTGAATAATTGAGAGTTTGTTCCTTCAATAAACTGTCATAAATAAACAGTCATACATATTGATTGATTGATTAGTTGGTTGATTGATTGGTTGGTTGGTTGGTTTGTTGGTTGGTTGATTAAACACGTTTGATAGGGTCACTTAGAACAAGGGGAAAAAGACCTCAAGAGACCTTGCATCCCGTATTAAACGCATGACACGGAAACATACATTAAGTGATTGATTGGTTGGTTGGTTGGTTGGTTAAACACGTTGGTTAAACATGTTGGTTTAACACGTTGGTTAAACACATTGGCTGGTTAAACACGTTTGA
>NW_027267571.1:0-29731 GCF_963676685.1 Mytilus edulis | reverse complement strand
TTTGTTTTAAACGTCTGAAATAAATTTATACAAGATAATGATATTTGCTATTTCTATATAATTTAATTTTGGATGTACCGCGTCTTCTGATTTGCTGATGTTATTTTGTTATGAGCCCATAGACATAATTTAGTCATGTGACCGTGACGTCATCAACGTTTTTTCATGGTTTTCTACGGTTCAAAATGGAATTTAGAATTAAATTATAAGAAATGACTGTAATTTTTTTTTTGTCTATTCGAAATAACATAAAAAATGTGGTGCACACTGTGAAATAACCCGCTACGCGCGTTATTCAGTGTACACCAAATTTTTTATGTTATTTCTTCATAGACAGAAAAAAATATTACAGTCATTCCTTAATTATAAAATAAGAAGCTTAAGACGTTATGTACATTAAGGACGCGTAACGTCGCATGATTTAGTCCCGACATTTCAGACTGAGAAGGGAATTTGATACTGAGAGGGGAATATGAAGATTTGTTCAATGACACGTGGGATAGTATCAACCAATCAAATACTGTTTAAACTATCAATATGCATAAACAGTTGAATAATATTTAATATCACAATTCTATGAAAAACTGTTCAGGTGGACACTTTTTCATAGGACACTATAATGTTTTACATGTTAATGGTAAATCGTCAGGGTCTGTTTTTACAATTCTACATTAAGGTACATCATTCGACAACAATTGTTTTTTTTTTCTGAATTTTTGAATTCAATTCAGTCAAAAACAATGTATATCAAATGAAAACTCAATGATCGATTAATTAATTCAACAAATCGTTAACAAACGACACGATCGGTAACGATTCACTAGTACCATTTTTGCCTCAATGAAGTCAACTGATTTTTGCATCAATCAAACGTAATTGTTTATGATAACAACTCTATCTTAACGATAGGACTATCGATTACGATTAAAAGTCACATGTTGAATAACTTTGTTTAAGATGAAGACTCGATTGTATTTGTTGATAACGATTGAACATCAGTTGTCGAATCAACCTTCGATCATGACAATCGATATAATCGAAAACGATAAAACGTCGTTTGTCGAATCAATGAACTAAATTTGTGCATCATACAGACTCGAACACTCAACCACTCGCTCAACATTGGAAAGGAAGTGCATGACGACGTTCCTAAACGCACGAGTGATGGTCCCTAAAACAAAAGTTTTTGACAGAAATGCATCGAACTCAAAAGTTGTCTATACGATCGGTAACCAATGATTAACATTTGTTGAATCATTCAACTCAAATAAGTTACATTGTTTGTTTAATCCACCATTTTCTACATAGGAAAATGTCTGTATATATACTCAGTCAGGAATTCGACAGTTGTTATCCATTTGTTTGACGTGTTTAAATTTTTGATTTTGTCATTTAATTACGGACTTACCGTTTTGATTTTCCCTCGGAGTTCGGTATTTTTGTTATTTTACTTTTTGTTGAATTAATCAACTCAATTTGTGTATAATGATGACTCGATCGTAAAGATAAAAAAAAACCAATTGGACGTTATATGTCAAATCAATAAACAAAATTTATTTATGGTAATTATCAATACGATTGATAATAATTAACCATGATAAGTAAACTATATATTATACACCTCAATCAAGGAAAGAGCTCTACAACCGCCACACGGCGAACGAGACCAACTAATATAAATTTTAGTAATTAAAAAAAAAAAACTAAAACAATAGTGCGTCTAGCAACTATTGAGTTATAGTGAATAAAAAGTAAATAGAAATGAGGAATGAATCAAAACACTACATTACACTGTCAAAATAGCTAGTAAGAAAACAGAGAATGGATATAATGAATATAACATAGACACAAAATGGAAACATGTACATGACAAAAGCACAATAATTGCGTTTATATTCTTGTGTTGTTTTTTTTTTATTTTGAAAGATTTTCAACACAGTGAAAACATTCTCACCTCATGAAAGTTCCAATGCGTTCCCGAACTTCGGTTGTAGCGGAATTCTTTTAATAAAGCCGACTCACATGTATCATTGAAGACGCACAGAAGCGTTACATTATCAGCAGGTGCAGGAGTATTGCCATCTTCGCTAGCCAAGGGTTACGATCCACTCCAGCTCTCTTGAAGAGAGCGGGAGTGGATCGTAACCCTTGGCTAGCGAAGATGGAGTATTGCGAAAAGTATGTTATTTTGTTGGGCAAACATGCACAACTGTCAGTTATCTGTGTGAAAGTTCAAATGATTTAGACTAGTACATCTCGTCATTGTGTTATTTATGCTTTGATAAGTGTTTGTATGCTTGTCTTTAATTTTTGTTTAATATATGCTTTGTCTATATGATTTTTTGTGTTTATTTGTTACATATTTGTTTGTTTTCATAGTGATTACGATTACAACACAATGTGTACTGCTGTACCACTATTTTGACAATTTTACCTTTTATAAAATAAATAGAGAATGGAAATGGGAAATGTGTCAAAGAAAGGAAATGGGGAATGTGTCAAAGAAAGGAATTGGGGAATGTGTCAAAGAGACAACAATCCGACCATAGAACAGACAACAGCAGAAGGTCACCAATAGGTCTTCAATGGAACGAGAAACTCCAGCACCTGGAAGCATCCTTCAGCTGGCCCTTAACAAATATGTTTACTAGTTCAGTGACAATGGACGCCTTACTAAACTCCGAATTATACGCAAGAAACTAAAATTAAAAATCATACAAGACTAACAAAAGCCAGAGACTCCTGACTTGGGACAGGCGCAAAAATGCGGCGGGGTTAAACATGTTTTTTGAGATTTCAACCCTACCCCCTATACATCTAGCCAATGTAGAAAAGTAAACTTCAGTTCAAGAGAAGTCCGAGTCCGATGTCAGAAGAGGTAACAAAAGAAAAATTAAAAAAAATGACAATAATACATAAATAACAACAGACTACTAGCATGTATTTTTGTTTAGCTCATATATCATTGTCAATATTATAATGGAATTTTATGCGATTGTCATACAAGTGAAACTTAAAGATTTAGCTAGCTATAAAACCAGGTCAAATCCACAAATCTACATAAGACAAGAGTGCACTCGCTGAAATGTCTCGCCTTCTTTACTAATCATTGATCTTATGTTGATAGTCCTAAATATAAAGCTTTATTACAAGTCATATAAATCAATCAAGAAATACTTGTACACCCCACAACTCAATACACTAAAAGAATTTGACCTATAGCTTATAGTTTCTAAGAAACAGACTTAACCATAGAAACTAAACCTTGACCACTGAACCATGAAAATGAGGTCAAAGTCAGATGAACCATGCCAGGCAGACATGTACAGGTTACAATTCTTCCATACTACAAATATATTTGACATATATTGCTTATAGTTTCTAAGAAACAGAATTAACCATAAAAACTAAACCTTGAACAATGAACCATGAAAATGAGGTCAAAGTCAGATGAACCATGCCATGTACAGCTTAAAATTCTTCCACCATTTTTTCCTTTAAAAATGCCTGTACCAAATCAGGAATATGGCCATTGTTATATTATAGTTCGTTTCTGTGTGTATTACATTATAACGTTGTGTCGTTTGTTTTCTCTTATTTTTTAGTGTAAATTCACATTGCGATAAGACATGTCACGGTACTTGTCTATCCCAAATTCATGTTATATATATATATGTTATATTTGTTATTCTCGTGGGATTTTGTCTATGTGTGTTACATGTTAGTGTTATGTCGTTGTTCTCCTCTTATATTTAATGCGTTTCCCTCGGTTTTAGTTTGTTACCCCGATTTTGTTTTTTGTCCATGGATTTATGAGTTTTGAACAGCAGTATACTACTGTTGCCTTTACTTCCATACAACAAATATAGTTAACATATTGCCAACAGACCAAAACACAAAAACTCAACACTGAGCAATGAACCGTGAAAATGAGGTCAAATAAAATAAAATATTTTCATACACCAAATATAGTTGACCTATTGCATAGTGTTAGAAAAAAGACAAAATCTCAAAAACTTTGACCACTGAATCATGAAAATGAGGTCAAGGTCAGATGACACCTGCCAGTTAGACATGTTCACCTTACAATCATCATGATCATTCCATACCTATTGCATACAGTTTAGGAAAAACAGACCAAAACACAAAAACTAAACTATTGCCATTAACCATGAAAATGAGGTCAAGGTCTGATGACACCTGCATGTTGGACAAGTACACCTTAGTCATTCCATACACCGAATATACTAGACCTATTGCTTATAGTATCTGAAATATTGACTTGACCACCAAAACTTAACTTTGTTCACTGATCCATGAAATGAGGTCGAGGTCAATTGAAAACTGTCTGACTTGCATGAAGACCTTACAAGCTTAAGGTACCCACATACCAAATATAGTTATCCTATTACTCATTATAAGAGAGAAATTACACCTTTTTTTTTCCCAAGTCGTCACTGAACCATGAAAATGAGGTCAAGGACAATGGACATGTGACAGACGGAAACTTCAAAACATGAGGCATCCATATATACAAAGTATGAAGCATCCAGGTCTTCCATTTTCTAAAATATTAAGCTTTATAGAAGCTAGATAATGGCTCCGCCTTAGTCGCTGCATCATTATCCCTATGTCCAGCTTTCTGTGACAAAAGTTGTAGGCTCCATAAAAATGAAAACCAATTTATGGACGTATGGGTGGACAAGGTTAACATTTAACATGCACACTTCAGCGACGGCAGGGGCACAAAAAACTAGTGATTTAGAATATGGTAGGTTGTTGTTTGTCATATTTGTTTTGTATTTATTAATTATGTCACAATGTTTACATTTTGTTATGCCTCTTATATATCGGACTGAGCGATATGATTTTGCTCATTGTTGAAGGCTGCATTTTATTATTAAAGTTATTTCTATATCATTAGATCTCAAGTGGAGTTGTTGCACTGGCAATCATGCCACATCTTCTAAATTCTATATTGACCAAGTTTTCAAGACTTATCAAATGTATGTGTTGAGTTTCCGGCCTTTGTTTTTCTAAGATTTTTGTGTTTACATGTAGATCCTTTTTAAATAATAATTTAATGTAAATGACAAGTACTGAACTAACTAGTTGAAAAAATCAATCAATATCTCTTTTATAAATTATATTACCAAATAAAACAATGTGACTTCATAAATTATAATGATGATTCAGATTTTATGAAAGACTGTTATGCTAAACACCAAAATACAATTTTGAATCGACTGTCAAAATTAGCACAGATCTTTCTGAGTTTATTTCTGATCGAATTCCTCATATTGGTACACCATTTATAAGTTGATGCTCAGCACAGCAGTCGTGTTTCTATTTATAAATCATTCTTCTTTCTTTTGACTGTAATAAGCTTGAACATCGTCGTACATTTTCTGAAAATAAAAAAAATGTTCATTAAATTTTCTTGGAAAATTTTATTGACCTTTTCCTGGAACACAATAAAATGAGCATGCATGCTAAACATAAAATTGATAATGGAAATGGGGAATGTGTCAAAGAGACAACAACCCGACATAAGAGCAGAAAACAACCAAAGACCAACAATGGGTCCTCAACAGAGTGAGATAACCCCTGAATGATAAAACATGAATAATTTTTAGACTTTATGCCCGTCTCAATATATAGCAACATCAGACTTGGTAATTTAGCTATATCAGCAGGTTTGGAATTTTGAGCTTTCTTCGAACAATTTACATATGATTATTTGAAAAAAAGAATTTATATGCTACAGAACACAATCTATAGTCATGATAGTAAGAGGCACAAATGGTAGAAGGGCCAGGGAAAATATGTCTACATTGTACATGTTGTATGTCACTTTATAGACGATGAAAGATATAGGTTTTGATTGAAAAACACAATGTGAACCAGAGTTAATTCCCTTTTGTTGCTATGTTTGAAGTTAATGCGTGCAAATTATTTCATATATCAGTCAAATTAATGCTATAAAAATTTATCTCATGTTCGTTGTCATAAAAACTGTAAAAGTGAGAAAGGAAATGGGGAATGTGTCAAAGCGACAACAACCAGACCATATAGCAGACAACAGCCAAAGGCCACCAATGGGTCTTCAATGTAGAGAGAATTCCCACACCCATAGGTGTCCTTCAGCTGGCCCCTAAAATATGTATACTAGTACAGTGATAATGGACGTCATACTAAACTCCGAATTATACATAAGAAACTAAAATTAAAATTGTGCCTGTATTAAAAAGTATATCTATAATTTTTTTATATTTCAGAAGTATTTAAAAAATGATAAATGAAAAGCCATTCTGATTCTCTCATCAAATTTTAGTAAATTCAACTGATCAATGTCATGAATGTTTCTAATCAATAAGGAAAATTTAAGTTTCCCCATTATCAACAAAATATAAAATATCCCAAATGCCATTAATTTCAATTATGACTACGGAAAAAACAAGGTCTGTGATTGCCAGTTTATACATTGAAATTTGAAATTCTATTGACTGAAAAGTCTATCGGCAAATTTTTAGACACCCCAGCTACTTCAACTGAATGGAGTGGATATAAACAATTACAATGTATTACAGGCAACATACCAGTCAAGGGGCTAACTTAAATAAGTTATTAGAGAAAAAAAACAAACATGTCGTTATTGTGGGCTAAAATATCAAAATACTGAGTCTGTGACAACATATGTATGACACACAGTATGTTAGGCAGCAACCATTTGATTTTCTGGGGGGGGCTATGGTTTTTTTTTCTGTGCAAACTTTTTTTTTCGCCTGCGGCGAAAAACAATCTATTTTTTTCGCGACAAGTCGAAAACAATTTTTTTCTTTCAATTTTAGCATTACATATAGTGGCAGCTGAGGGTGAAACAAACAATTTTTTTTTCTCAAAATCAAAAACAAATTATTTTTTTCTCCAAAAACTGGAAACAAACTTTTTTTTCCAAAAAAACTGTATGTTATTACAGAAAATATATTCCTGCAATAACAAAAGGGTATTATAACAGCTTCTCTACGTTTCTTTAAAGCATTTGCTCAGACATGTATCACAATATATTTCAATTCATTGTACATTTCTAAAAAATGATGATCAGAACTTGTAATGAGGCACTGCACAAAATTCCAAGTAATTCTTAAGTGTCTCATTTACTCTCATATAACATGTATAATATTTGAAGTTGCATGCCTGTAATAACTAAGCCTTAGCTTGTTACTATAGCTTAATTTTCCCTCAAACATTTGTTAAAGGCCTTGTCTCATTGATTTACAAAAAAAAAGGACTATGGTTGATCAAAACTGTATTAATGGAATTAGAAAATTAGTTATCAAAGTAATATATTAAACTACTGCACAAAGTTTCAAGAATTCCCAAGATAAAATACTTATGATATATTTAACTGATAACAAATATATGTTACTACAGATTAAGGAAAAAAGAGTAGACAACCCATAAAAGTGTCTGCAATATCACATGCATGTTATTTTTCTCTGATAACTTGTTTAAGTTACACCCTTGACTGCAAACAGCCTTCAACAATGAGAAAAATCAATACCATATATAGTTTACAAGTATTTTAAAGGCCCCAACATTGTTACATTATTTTCTTCACCCCTGGCCCTTTTCCTATCTTATTATTTTTATACTCTATTCTATCATAAATAATCTTCAATTAAGACTTGAGAAGAAAATGTTTTCTTCAAAATTGTACGCAAGTACTTTTTATGACGAATGATACTCAAAAGCACAACAAGAGAATACAAAAAAAAAACCTATCCCTTCCAAATAAAAATTTGATACACATGATAAAGGAAAACCATCATGTTTTATTTTCATCATATATGTGAAGTTTCAGTTCAACCAGGGATCAAAATTAGATTTTCCTTTCACTAGAAATTGCTGACAGTACATGCAGAATAGAATAGAAGACATATAAAAATGTCATGAATTTTAAGAATATACATTTCTTTAATATTGACTATTAAACCTTCATCAGTCAGGGGCGTTACTTAAACAAGTAACTTTTTTTAGTTACTTATATAGGTAATTTTTATTTTTTTAAATATAAACGTACTCAATAGTTATTTTATATTTCAATAAAAGCAGGGACTAAATGTAGTTTTCATGAATTTTTACATCCTTTTATATAAAAAATTTAAGAATTTGTAAGATTTGAGAGGAGAATAGACATAAAGCGTTACTTTAAAAATAATGAAAACAATGTTAGGGATGACATCAAAAGTTCAATGTAGGATAAAAAACTTAATTCACATAGTTTTTTCACTGACCCCCACACCCCCCCTCTTAACTTAATTTTGGAAAAATTGATTTACCAATAGGAATATATGTAAAAATCGATTTTAGATATACAAAACTTGCAGAATGTTAACCCCCCACCCCAAACTATTTGATTTAAGTTTTTATCCTACATCGATCTTTTGATGTCGTCCCTTACTTGAATAAGTTCGTTTGTACATCTTTGAAAGAATTAGTAATAACACTTATTTTAGGCACATATGTAATTGTTTTGGGTTACAAATTATAAATAACTTCAAGTCTTAATCATTTTAATTAATTCATCAGTTTCTATCTATTTATATCTGTCTACCTTCAAGATTTTGAAGGAAAACGATATTTTAATAGTCACAAGAGACCAGAGATGGGTCCGATTACTTTCAATGTAATTGATTAAATTACAATTACTTTGTCATTTGTACGATTAAATTAAATTAATGATTACATCATTTCTGAAAGTATCTGATTAAATTAATGATTACATTGGCAAAGTAATCATGATTACATCTGATTACAATGAATTTAAAAACAAAACATTTTGAATGATGTGGATGAATAAAAGTTTAATATAACTTTTTTGAGAACGTATTTTATTTGGTTCAATTATAAAATGATAACTTCAAATTAAACGTCATCTATTTAAATAAACACCAAATTTCACTACATATATATACATTACACTTTATCACCAATGATCTCTAAATTATTTTGAATTAAATTTTATAAAGATATATCATAATCAAGAGTTTTTTTGTTTGTCTTCTTACCTCTTTCATAATTTATATGTATTCCAAGTTGCAATTTATGGAAGTTTAAATATGGATGAAATAAAGTAACATTTGTACCAGTTAAAACTATGTTAAATTTTAATAGAAATGTTTAATCAAATTGTAAACAATATGTATTAAAGTATTAAAAACCATTGCATTTTACACGTCCAGTCCAAATACAAAAAAAAGTTTAAACAACATATTTGTCCAAGTTTTAATTTAGTTTGTGCTAATCAGATAAATTTTCATGTCTGATTTATCTTTTCTCATATATATTTCCCTACAGCTATATATACTCAATTGGTAATTGCAATAAAAACAAACCTTAATTAGTCTCCTACCTGTCAATTCAAAGTTGACAAAAATTAACAAAAGATTATAATTCAGGGTTAAAGAAAAGTATTACTTGAGTATATAACAGTTATTATCAAATATTAATATGAAGATCAATATAAAACGATGAATATACATGTATTTACAATATCTTTTACCAAGATAAAAGGTTTATAATTGTATTATATGTCTCTGCTTAGGCTAATGATGACTTTTTAATACTGTAACAGTTTATTTTTTAATGAAGTAGACAAGCTTAAAGTAACCAAACCATTTTAGTATGTTAAAAAATTATCAAATATGAACAAAGGGATTCATTTAATGACCAAAAACACAATTTTAGATTTTTTTCATTGTAATCAGAATGTAATCAAAAAGTAATCATGATTACAGGGTATTTTGAAAAGTAATTGATTAAATTAAATTACATGTAATCAGATTTTTGGCTGATTAATGATTACACTGATTACTTGAAAAATTGTAATCAATTACAGATGATTAACGATTACAATTACAATTACCCCAAGTCTGCAAGAGACCAATCTTTGACCAAGAAGCTTCAATATCAAAGATAAGTGCACTCAGAAAAGCAATTAGTGTTTCAGAAGGATTAGATTTTATATTTCATGGGAAAAATAACCAGATGTCTGTAAAAATTTGTTACAACTAGTAAAATTTGTATAATTGGTCACCTATAAAAATAATATTTAGAAAAGTTACTTATATCAGTAATTTTTAAATAGCCTCGTTTTCAACATTACTTATATAGGTAATTTTAAAAGTTACTTGTTTAAGTAATGCCCCTGACTGTTCATACCACTATCATGACTATACTTATTAAAAAAAAAATGAAGTAGGGCGTCAGACCATGACCAAAGGCGCACAATTTTATCATTTCTTTTGGGTATCTTTGAAAATATTTTGCACTAATAAGCAGAAAACAAGTAAGACTTTGTATCTCAAATGTATCTATATACTGGGGTCACTGCTACTTTTGCATACATGTAGGTACTGTTTCTGTACTAAATATCTGTAGTACTGGAAATTTACTTTTAATATTTAGTTCTATTTTGTCACTTTAAAAAAAATTGTAATATGTACCTATAATTCCAACATGTATATATGATTTGCATATCTATAAATACTTTTCTATTGGTTTACACTTCCATAACTTACTACGTGTGCAAAATTACTTTTGTAACTTTCACTTTGATTTACATGTATTTATGTGCTATACACATGCATGCAGGGATCCAGGAGTTTCAGCAAATTGAGATTAAACAAGAATGTGTCCAAAGTACACTGATGCCCCACGCGCACTATCATTTCTCATGTTAAATGGACCGTGAAATTGGGTAAAAAACCTAATTTTGCATTTAAATTGAAAAGATCATACCATAGGGAACATGTGCATTAAGTTTCAAGTTGATCGGACTTCAACTTCATCATGTAGACGCTACAATGCAAAAATACTTGATTTAAAACGCTTGTTGACTACAGCATCGGACAGGTATCATCAAAACCCTACTCTCGTTGACTACAGCATCGGAAAGATATCACCAATTACCAACATAGCAAAAAAAAAATAGTGGACAAGAATGGCCAATAAAATTTTTCGGGTCTGTCAGGTGAGAGGAAACAAACAATATTTTATTTTTGGCCTAAAATTGAAATTATCAAATCTATTGTCTAAATAAAATTTTGTGAGATTTCATGAACAATTAGGGGATTTACGTCATGGCAAAACACGACGTCATACGAATGAAAACTTTCAAGGGAAAGATTATCTTTATCTTCTAACTCGTTTGCTTCAAATTCGGATAATATCAGTTATCCCATGAAAATTAAGTCTTTGAGGTACATGTACATGTAGGTGCTATTTCTATATTTTGTTGCATTTATTGAACATTTTATATGGATTTTAGAAATTAAGACCTGTCAAATTGTGCATTGGATGATAATGGTAGTAGCTGTTACCAGGGGCGGATCCAGCCATTTTAAAAAGGGGGGGTTCCTAACCCAGGACAAAGGGGGGGGGTTCCAATTACATGTTCCCATTCAAATACATTGATCGTCCAAAAAAAAGGGGGGGTTCCAACCCCGGAACCCCCCCCTCTGGATCCGCGCCTGGTTACACAAAACAAATGTTAATTCATAATTGGGAATATTTGGCTTAGGCATTATAAGGGAACTTTTTACGGTAGAAAAGTCAATACAAAAAATATTTGGGAAATCAAAATCTAATAAGACGGTCACCCTCAGTCATATGGGAATCAAAAATGCATGTGCATGTACGTACTTACGGAACATAAATTATTTCTATACTATCCTACTACACAGTCAGAGCTCAGACATAAACAGGTCGATTTCTGTATTTGACTTAAAGAAGTCAAAACATGTATTTATTATAAAAATGTGTTTTCAATTTTAGACTTATCTAAGTCAGAAAATGACAGACTTGTTTAGGTCTGATTCTGTTGATGAAAAAACTTAATTTTAATTTGTGGCCAAAGTACACCACCTATGACAGCAAAAACCTGTCTGAGAGTTCACAAGGACTTGAGTTATCTATATTTAATTATCTAATTGAACATCCTTAATAAACACAGATATTTTATCTCATTAAGTGTGGTTCCAGGTGGTTGCATTACAAGTAACATGTGTAAGGTTAATTAACATTATCTCCGATTTTCTAGACTCTCATTCATATTTTTCTTTAGAAGACAAAGCATTGTCTTTCAATGTTGTCATTATTTGATTTAGATGCATGACCTTTTTATAAATATGCGTGGGTCTTGAAGTTAACCAATTTGGTAACTTATCGACTTGTAGGAGTCGACATTTGCAACTTTTTGATTCTGGTCAATTATTTCTTGCTTAACAATATTTGACTTATCAAAGTCGTATTTTGTCTTGCATTAAAGGGAGACAAATCCTAAAACTTACAAATTTAGACCTCTATGAGTCAAAAGCAGATTCAGACTTATTTATGTCTGAGCTCTGACTGCTACATGTACATGTATGTTGTTTTATAACATCAAAATTTTACGGGAACCTGTGTGATATCCATTAATGGTGGACAAATAGCGATAAGGTGTATAGAGCAGGGATACAGGCGCACCAACTATAGATCTGGTAAATGACCTCATAAAGGAGTGATCATAAAATATCTTTTCTGGTGAAAGACAGGATTCCAGAAGTGGTGTACAAGTTACATTTGTGTGTATAAAGCAATGCATGTGTAACGGGAGTGGAAGTTTCCACTGGCTTCGTTTTCCCGTTGTCTACCCAAGTTCTGGGATATTTGACAAACTACGTAAAACAGGTAAATATAAACAAGATGTTTATTTGAAGACATACATTATGGTTAAACATACGATTTTACATGAGTAAATATGCTAAAAAACGGTGGTGGCTAGTCTTCTTGTTGTTCAAATAAAGGTTCCATATTTAAAGCCAAACGATATGAGCGTCTGCTCAATTCAAATCCTAAGTGTAGACTGCCCCAAACCTGGTGAGTGACGGGCACGTGCAAAAGCAGGAAGTCCCGACAAGGATAATTTCATGGCCGGTCTCGGCTGAAAGAGTTACGGAACTAAAAGTTATACTAATATGAGGACGAAGTCCCCTATTACAGTAGAAAATTCAATAAAAAAAATAATAAATCAGGGAAAATTTCCAGAATTTTTCATTGTACTAATCATGCTAATGAACTCAAAACAGGGGTTAAAAAATCCACTAGCCCGACGCCCGGGACTAGAGCATTTACGCCTCGGGCAATCAAAACTTTTAACCCAATATGCCCGACGGACTAGTGAAAAAAAATTCTTGGCGTTTCCAAAATAGATAGTAGAAAACCCCTTCATCCCTATTCTATCTTAGCCAATCAGATTCAATTACGTCATCCGGGATTCAAAGCATTTGAACTGGTTTGTACAGGTTTAGGGTTGCGTTCAATATCGTAGCCGCTACTTAGGGCTACGCAGATTTATGACTATTGAACGTGTAGCTAGCCTAGCTGCTACATAGATATTGATAGCAGCTAGGCTAGCTACTCGTTCAGTAGACAAAAATCTATGTAGCACTACGTAGCCTCTACGATATTGAACACAACCCTGTTCTACAGTTAAATGTTTTAGAAATAGAACAAATAACTCAGGGTGGCCAGGTATCATCTATAATTGATCGCAATATTTTACACTCAATATCGATTTCTCAGAACAGGGGGTATTGTGCATTGCTTCTGTCGAGATTTTCAATTAACGGTACCGGTCATTATGCATTGGTCTTGTCGGACAACTGTTGAACACGAAACAATACAACAAAATATTTCTAAATATTTGAGAACGGGCATCAAATCGGTAGATGAAGGGGGGTACTAATGAGGCTGAAAATTCATCCAGAAAAAAAATGTAAAATACGATCGGGAAAAGCGGAAAAGAACATATCTAGTGACATGGACAGAAAGATTCCTCTGGGCAAGGTCGGCTGTGGCGCCAGGATGAAAAATCCGAGACCATGTTCTGTGAATATTACCAGTGTTTTCTGGAGCACGCCAATAAAAGGTCTCCCTTGTATGTGTGGACAACAAATATAATAATTAAACCACTTGTTTCACACGATAAAACCAATGAACATGTTTTCTCTGCCTGATAACCCATAGTACTACAACGGATAAAAATGAACTAGTTTAATACAGTGTATAATGTCCCCTTCAAAACATGACACCCACCCTGTATTATGCAGCAAACTCTGATTTGTAAGGCATAGATGGGCTAGCAGGTCAGTTTTTATGGGCTAGCAGTTCTTCGAACAGGGCTAGTAAAATCCTGCTGCCAAAAAGTCCTTGGCTAGTTAGCTGTAACAACATTTTTTAACCCCTGCAAAATCGTTCAAAAATTTTGTTGTCATGTTTTTGAATTTCCGGATCTGCGCAGAAATCTACTTCTGTTTCCAGTCTTGTTTGCATGAGACTTTGAATAAAATGTATATTTATCAGACTAAGAAAGGAACTTAATACTAATTCATTTTTAAAAATTGTTTGTTATAAGAAAAACAACGTTACCTGATGACAACATTTCTTTGTTTACATTGAATATGAAATCATAACTTAAATAACGTCACAACTAAATTTCCTTACAACAGAACCAAAATGGGAAACGTAATGGTATTTCCGTTTCTCTTTTTAACATCATGAACATGTTCGATTTAAAAAAAAATCATACAGACTTCGTCCCCATTCACAGGTAATGCCTGCCTCATATTATTAACCTATTTTAAACAAAGTGACTACCATTACACATGCAATGCAAGGGTTAAGATTTCTTTTAAATCGTTAAACCAAGGTAGACTCATCAACCCCCCCCCCCCCCCCCCCCCCCCCTAACTCATGGTCTGTACCACATGTCCCAAATCAGTGAAGAATATTGATTGTCAGTAGTTGTTATCCCAACAAGTATAAATCATGACTCTATCGTAACATCAGTGGGTACCATTTGGAAAGGTATTTGGGAACAGCAAACCTACCCCTTTATTCATGTTTCTAAACACGCTGTCAAGAGCCTTGTCCAAATACATTGCATAAACTAATCCACCAGTGCAAAACACTAAAGCAAAAGTTGATGTTCGGCGAAAAATGCCTCTATATACGCCTTGTAATGCTGACATTCTGTTCTGTTTGGAAGTCACCTTCGAAAAAGAAATCAAGAGCCTTTTTTCTTCCAAAAAGTGCGGAAGGATATAGCAGAAGGCTTCCTCACTTTTTTTAATTTAAACAAATTAGTGTTTTTATTCCCTGATTTTCATTAACACCGTTTAAAGCCTTATTTAATTCTATTTTAATTTTGACAAAATGTGTAGTTGTTTTTTAATTGTTTCATCTGGTTTATAAGACTATTTTTTTTGCAGGGAGAGAATTGCTTATTGACCTTTATGCAGAAGATCTCTATTCAAATATACCCAAGTACCACAATCAACTTTTGTTACTGCAACATATGAAACGGATCTTTAAAAAAATATTTATCCACACATCGTTTTTTTTTTTTGCATACCGAATGCATCTGTTATATTTTATGGAATTTATCCAAGATTCTCACTAGATAATAAGAGAGAAAAAAATGTGTCAGTTATTTTTAATAAGTTGACTTCCAAGTATCAATTTGTTTGTCGTTAAATGAATAATGAAAATAAGGATATTTGGTGATATTCGGTGATTTCATAACAAAATTCTCATAATTTTTTCGATTGTCCGTAAGCAAACCGTGCGACGGGCTCATGGGTATTCAAGGTCGTTATTAACACTCATTTAAGATTCTGAAGAAAAAAAATGTTTTATTTTGTTTTATTTTGTTTTTATTTATCAAATCATTGGGATAAGTTGTAAAGTGCTATACTTTTCACAGTGTAGATACTATTCTGTACGCTATCCGGAAGTCGAGATTTTCGAAGCGAGAACTTTTTGGATCACATTTTAAATTTGATGGGTATACTGAATTAAACGGTAAGCTGATCATCTGTGCATTGCTTAATGATTAATTCAGCCGACATCGATATTCTCAAATGGTTTAAAATTAAATTTCGCACCATTCATTATTCGTATCTTTGCCTTAATCAAGAGATTTCAAGTGCATCACTAAGAAAAATCAGTCGGAGAACCTAAAAACAACCTTTTTACCCTCGTAGTGTACAAATTAACGTAAAAACCAGACTTAATTAACTAAATGAAGTATATTTCAAGTGGTGGTAAAAGTTTCGACCAGATCTTTGAAGCCAGAAATAAGAAAATTACACTTGTTTGAATTTCTCACTGTACGATCAGTCTCGCTTGTATATTTTAAAACTGTATGATCAGTCTTTATGTCACTGTATTCTAGTGGTGATTTCAAAGTTATTTACGATACATTAGAAGGTGGCAATTTTCTAAATAACACAAATATATTTCAATACATTCACATCCTGAAAACTTATGAAACATGTTTTAGCTTGATAGGGTGTACTCGACTTACTACATTAAGTATACGGATTTTTAAATGTTGCTAAAATAAGAGGAAGGTTTGTTGTATATATATAAGTTTCAGAAATGTCCTCCGTTACATTTAAAATTGTACAAACACACAGTTTACATTTGTAATTGTTATGTAAAAATGCATGTATTTAAACATATTTGAGGCTGTTCTGTAGCCTATAATTGATTACAGTTCCTTCACTTTGTTTAAGATGTAGAGCTGTCTCTTTGACACTCAATTGTAGTTATAGTGATAAAGAAGTCCGTCTGTCCGTTCGTCCGTTGGACCGGTATATGTTTCGCCGGTTTTGTAAGCGCATCTCCTCATAAACCACTTAATATACATTGGGGGGTTCCGGCCATTTTTAAATGGAGAGGGGGTCCATGGCCAATCCAGGAGAAAAGGAGATTCCAAATATATGTTCCCATACAAATGCATTGATAGTTAAAAAAGGGTTTCAAACTGCGGGATCCCCTTTTTTTTAATCCGTCACTGATATAACTATTAATTAATCTTATTCGGATTCCTTATCATAAATGATAATGACTGTATTGTGCACCGTATATTTCGAATTTTAGTAAAAAATCTTTTATGGGGTTACTTTATATAAGATACGGACTTGAACATTGCATTATATGGGGGCACCCATCAGGTATTTCCAACACCTCCTAAACCAATCATTAAAGTTTTCTGAAATTGCTCCATTTTTACTCGATTAATGCATTATGGACCTTCTATTTCTGTAAACTTACCAAAATTATATCACGTGAATTATCCCCCTACGCAAAGCTGTCTTTATCCATTTTTTATTATTTTAAAAGAGACAAGCTTAATTTATGTTATCATCAATTGGTCAACGGCGGACGGTGTAAATAATCTTTAAAAATGTAATGGCTAAACAGATAACTGTAACGATACGCTATTACAAAGTCCACAAGCGAATCATGTATTACTTTTTAGGCATTTGATTTTAAATAATAAAATTGAGAATGGAAATGGGGAATGTGTCAAAGAGACAACAACCCGACCAAATAAAAAACAACAGCCGAGGGTCACCAACAGGTCTTCAATGTAGCGAGAAATTCCCGCGACCGGAGGCGTCCTTCAGCTGGCCCTTAAACAAATATATACTAGTCCAGTGATAATGAACGCCATACTAATTTCCAAATTGTACACAAGAAACTAAAATGAAATAATACAAGACTAACAAAGGCCAGAGGCTCCTGACTTGGGACAGGCGCAAAAATGCGGCGGGGTTAAACATGTTTGTGAAATCTCAACCCTCCCCCTATACTTCTAACCAATGTAGAAAACTAAACGCATAACAATACGCACATTAAAATTCAGTTCAAGAGAAGTCCGAGTCTGATGTAACAAAAAGGCTATTGGTACTTTACGGAACGGAACGGAACGGAACGGAACGGAAAAGAATTTCATTTAAGGTATCCAAAGGGGGCATTTATCAAAATTTCGAAAAATCTTTAAAACAAAACAAACTTTAAAATTTCTGTGTTTTACGGGTTTTCCATATACAAATAACACAAATGTATACTAAATCTCATCTTCACAGGTGAAATGTGTAATAATGTATAACATCGGGAAATACTCTGTAGATGAATATGTCGGATTGTCCTGATAAATTATCATGAAATTAACGCATTTGCAAGTCATGCATTATGATATCTAGACTGACCTCACGTCGTCCTTGATTAGAGACAGTGATCAAGTTGAATCTGATTTAAACTTATTAATTTATTTTTCCGTTCCGTTCCGTTCCGCAAAGTACCAATTGCTCTGAGGAATTGGTATTTAACGGAAAAAACGGAAACAGACATCTTTAATGTAATTAAAGCTGTATGATAACAAAAATTGTCTGACACCTCTTTTTGCATGAGTGGTATGTGTTTTAGATAGCATTTTCGACTTGATCAATAATAATAAATTTAACACAAAGGCAGGTTACACAAAAAGTCTTTCGCCTTCCATCGGTAATTATATTTTAAAAAAAGAGGCCTTCAACAGCCCGTTCCGACGATGATTAGAGACAGTGATCAAGTTGAATCTTTATTAAATCTTTTAATTTATTTTTCCGTTCCGTTCCGTTCCGCAAAGTACCAATTGCTCTGAGGAATTGGTATTTAACGGAAAAAACGGAAACAGACATCTTTAATGTAATAAAAGCAGTATGATAACAAAAATTGTCTGACACTCTTTTTGCATGAGTGGTATGTGTTTTAGATAGCATTTTCGACTTGATCAATAATAAAAAATTTAACACAGAGGCAGGTTACACAAAAAGTCTTTCTCCTTCCATCGGTAATTATATTTTAAAAAAGAGGCCTTCAACAGCCCGTTCCGACGATGATTAGAGACAGTGATCAAGTTGAATCTGATTTAAACTTTTTAATTTTTTTTTCCGTTCCGTTCCGTTCCGCAAAGTACCAATTGCTCTGAGGAATTGGTATTTAACGGAAAAAACGGAAACAGACATCTTTAATGTAATTAAAGCAGTATGATAACAAAAATTGTCTGACACCTCTTTTTGCATGAGTGGTATGTGTTTTAGATAGCATTTTCGACTTGATCAATAATACAAAATTTAACACAATGGCAGGTTACACAAAAAGTCTTTCTCCTTCCATCGGTAATTATATTTTAAAAAAGAGGCCTTCAACAGCCCGTTCCGACGATGATTAGAGACAGTGATCAAGTTGAATCTGATTTAAACTTTTTAATTTATTTTTCCGTTCCGTTCCGTTCCGCAAAGTACCAATTGCTCTGAGGAATTGGTATTTAACGGAAAAAACGGAAACAGACATCTTTAATGTAATTAAAGCAGTATGATAACAAAAATTGTCTGACACCTCTTTTTGCATGAGTGGTATGTGTTTTAGATAGCATTTTCGACTTGATCAATAATACAAAATTTAACACAAAGGCAGGTTACACAAAAAGTCTTTCTCCTTCCATCGGTAATTATATTTTAAAAAAGAGGCCTTCAACAGCCCGTTCCGACGATGATTAGAGACAGTGATCGAGTTGAATCTGATTTAAACTTTTTAATTTATTTTTCCGTTCCGTTCCGTTCCGCAAAGTACCAATTGCTCTGAGGAATTGGTATTTAACGGAAAAAACGGAAACAGACATCTTTAATGTAATTAAAGCAGTATGATAACAAAAATTGTCTGACACCTCTTTTTGCATGAGTGGTATGTGTTTTAGATAGCATTTTCGACTTGATCAATAATAAAAAATTTAACACAGAGGCAGGTTACACAAAAAGTCTTTCTCCTTCCATCGGTAATTATATTTTAAAAAAGAGGCCTTCAACAGCCCGTTCCGACGATGATTAGAGACAGTGATCAAGTTGAATCTGATTTAAACTTTTTAATTTATTTTTCCGTTCCGTTCCGTTCCGCAAAGTACCAATTGCTCTGAGGAATTGGTATTTAACGGAAAAAACGGAAACAGACATCTTTAATGTAATTAAAGCAGTATGATAACAAAAATTGTCTGACACCTCTTTTTGCATGAGTGGTATGTGTTTTAGATAGCATTTTCGACTTGATCAATAATACAAAATTTAACACAAAGGCAGGTTACACAAAAAGTCTTTCTCCTTCCATCGGTAATTATATTTTAAAAAGAGGCCTTCAACAGCCCGTTCCGACGATGATTAGAGACAGTGATCAAGTTGAATCTGATTTAAACTTTTTAATTTATTTTTCCGTTCCGTTCCGTTCCGCAAAGTACCAATTGCTCTGAGGAATTGGTATTTAACGGAAAAAACGGAAACAGACATCTTTAATGTAATAAAAGCAGTATGATAACAAAAATTGTCTGACACCTCTTTTTGCATGAGTGGTATGTGTTTTAGATAGCATTTTCGACTTGATCAATAATACAAAATTTAACACAAAGGCAGGTTACACAAAAAGTCTTTCTCCTTCCATCGGTAATTATATTTTAAAAAAGAGGCCTTCAACAGCCCGTTCCGACGATGATTAGAGACAGTGATCAAGTTGAATCTGATTTAAACTTTTTAATTTATTTTTCCGTTCCGTTCCGTTCCGCAAAGTACCAATTGCTCTGAGGAATTGGTATTTAACGGAAAAAACGGAAACAGACATCTTTAATGTAATTAAAGCAGTATGATAACAAAAATTGTCTGACACCTCTTTTTGCATGAGTGGTATGTGTTTTAGATAGCATTTTCGACTTGATCAATAATACAAAATTTAACACAAAGGCAGGTTACACAAAAAGTCTTTCTCCTTCCATCGGTAATTATATTTTAAAAAAGAGGCCTTCAACAGCCCGTTCCGACGATGATTAGAGACAGTGATCAAGTTGAATCTGATTTAAACTTTTTAATTTTTTTTTCCGTTCCGTTCCGTTCCGCAAAGTACCAATTGCTCTGAGGAATTGGTATTTAACGGAAAAAACGGAAACAGACATCTTTAATGTAATTAAAGCAGTATGATAACAAAAATTGTCTGACACCTCTTTTTGCATGAGTGGTATGTGTTTTAGATAGCATTTTCGACTTGATCAATAATACAAAATTTAACACAAAGGCAGGTTACACAAAAAGTCTTTCTCCTTCCATCGGTAATTATATTTTAAAAAAGAGGCCTTTAACAGCCCGTTCCGACGATGATTAGAGACAGTGATCAAGTTGAATCTGATTTAAACTTTTTAATTTATTTTTCCGTTCCGTTCCGTTCCGCAAAGTACCAATTGCTCTGAGGAATTGGTATTTAACGGAATCAACGGAAACAGACATCTATAATTTAATAAAAGCAGTATGATATAGCATTTCGACTGGATCAATATTTAAATAAACAGCTGCGCCATGAGCGCATGATACGCCCGTCGTCTTGTGAAAAAACATAAATCTTTTTTGAATAACACAGGGTTGTACAGGATGTCATGCTTAGTATATCCTGACTCATTCCTTATTCCCGCTCAATAGGAAGATTGTACAAGATGTATTTGGAAACCCGACGCAACATTAGCCTGTTAAGTTTTAAGCAATAGAGATACAGCGCAACATGTGAAAAAAAACCTCTTTTTTTACAAAATCTCAATAACTCGAAAATATAAAAATGAATCATCACCAAAAAGTATACAGATCTTTAGATTAATATAACAAAGAAGTGTGTAAAGTTTTAAGCAATAATCATAAATCGTTTTTGAGATATGGTGCGACATGTAAACCCCCCCTTTTTTTTTTTACAAAATACTCAATAACTCAAAAATGACATTTTGAATCATCACCAAAAAGTATACAGATATATTAAGATTAATATAACTAAGAAGCCTTTGAAGTTTTAAGCCATAATCAAGAATCGTTTTTGAGATGCGGTGCGACATGTGAAAAAAACACACCCCTGTTTTAGTTACAAAGTGCCATAACTCAAAAAGTTGTAATCTTATTTTCACAAAAAAGTATACAGATCATTTGACCATCATAAGAAACAACTATGTTAAGTTTCAAAAAATTTGGATAAGTCGTTCTCAAGTTACGGTGCGACATGTTTACACCAGACAGACGGACAGACGGACGGACGGACGGACGGACACTGGACATTTGTATACCATAATACGTCCCGTCAAAATTGACGGACGTATAAAAAATAACACAAAGACAGGTTAGACAAAAGGTCTTTCTACTTCCATTGGTAATTATAAATTAAAAAAGGGGCCTTCCGAAGATGATAAGAAACAGTGATCCCCATTTCCATTCTCCATTTTTTATTAGAAACAAGGTCTCATAAATATTAAAACATATGTTTAAAATATATCTTCATAAAAATATGAGCACTAAACACTGGTTTACACTATAATAAAAAAATGTTTGCAAATTGTTAAAACATTTTCGGATTTATCAAAGCACTATAAAAAATGGTAACTCCTTAAAAGTCATAAAACCACAATAATAACTGCTGTTAATCAAAGTATTTATAAAAACTAAAAGTCTGTTCTGTTACAAAACCTATAGGCAAAGGTCTTACTATAATATCAGCGGGAAATTTCGGTTCTAGAGGTGCATTCCGTATTTAATCTGCAGGGGCGGATGCAGGAATTTTCGAAAGAGGGGGTGCTAACCCAGGTAACCCAGGGCAAAGGGGGGGTGCAAAACATATGTCCCGATACAAATGCATTGATCGGCAAAAATAAAGGGGGGGTGCGCACCCCCGGAACCCCCCCCCCCCCCCCCCCCTGGATCCGCCACTGAATCTGGTTTTTTTCTCCTATCTCCTGATGACAGCTGGTGTGTCCGTAGATATTGTTTAAATTTTCTATATTTTCACTTTTTAATCAGTTTACCTGCACAATGGCGCAGAAGCAATATTTATTTTTTGGCGCAAATGAAAAACTACAACTTTTAAGAATTGGCGCAAAAGCAATGCGTACTTAAATATCAATCAAATTTGACCGTGCCCACAAAACGATTGTTCAAATTACGAATAGTTTCAGCTTAAAATCCATGGCACTCTAAATGTAGATTTTTTAAATCACATAAATTCCATATCGATATACGTATATTTGGATGTATGCAATATGTTTATCTGGACATCAGCATGCTAGCTGTAATGACTCCCATCTATTCTTTGCGGGCATTAAATAATGGACTTCATTAAAGATAACCGTTTTATTTATTGTCATATAATCCACTCTATTAACACAATGTAGCATGAATAACAAAGGTATGCTGGTGTTCAATGAATGATTACAAATGATGACAGGTAAGTATAACTCCAAACTGAACGTGAACATCAAACGGTAAAAAGCTGAAAGAACAAATAAAAACTCAATATAAAACCTATCAATCAAAAAGATTTGCCAAAACATACAAAAATACAAAGTTGGCTTATGACACTAATTGTGTTCCATACATTCACATAAAAAATACAAGTATTAACAATATATCAAGTTTGTAACATAACTGTGAGTCAAAACTGGTGTGTTCAGCTTTTAATGTGTTGAAAACTCGACAAGTATCAAACATTATGTATGCAAATTATGACACGAATTGCTTTCCATACTTTAAAAATAACGAAATGAGGGGGGTGCTATGAATCATACAAAAATTACCAAAAAGGGTATTTGAATGTTTATAGAACATTTTTATAGTGTAAATGTTGTATCTGTGTGTTTACAAGTAATAACAAACGGTTGTGAAACAATAAAACAAATAATCTGGTGAAGTGGCATATTTGTCATCATTGTCATTTATCCAACGTTTTATACGTCATCAAAACACAATACATGTTATATATGTTTACAATAAACAGTTCTTCAAATTGTCAATATGCTATAAACGTACACTGTGCCGGAATCTGGCAGATATATCAATAAATGATGCTGAATCATCAACGTGAGCATGTAAATAAGGGGAAATTACAAAAGAGGGGAAAGTAACAAAGAAGATAGTAAATGTAAGTCAACTTTCGGAAACATCATGAAATAATTACGGACGAGTCAGTACACTAGCTTAGTTCCGTCATTTCAATAACATGGATGGCAATATGTTTGATTGATCTAACCATACGTTAACCAGTGTCCTTTGAATACAGTGATCATGCATGATGTGAACATTTTTTTCTATAGACATAGGTAGATTTGATTAATCCAAATAATATAGGTATAAAGCATACCGGTGTCCATGCAATTCATAATGCAATACAACAATATATAGAAATAAATTATGTTTTTTTTATGAAATGTATGTGCTTATGCAACATTATCAAACTGCTGTAATGCATTAGTTATAAACTTTGAAAGAACCGATTACTTTTCATTCGTTTTTAAACTCAAATGTACTTAAATAGCACATTTTAAACCGTAAGAAATTGGTTTATCTCTCGAAAAAACCTGAACTGTTCTCGAAAAAAACCGAACTGCTCTCGAAAAAACTTGAACAGATGGAAATGAATATACCCTTAAAATTGCCTTTTAATTACAATAACTAAAACTTTTGTTATAGCATATGTAAATGTAAGGATATAAAGACATCATGTGTGCATGCTCTTTGAAATTTGCATTGGTATGTGTATAGAAATTGCTTTTTTCTATATTTTGGCATAATTTAAGCATTATTAGGCCAAATCAAACTTTTTTAACTGCAAAGTATGTATGGTTGGCAACATCCTTTCATCACAAATACTTACTTAACTTGTTTGATCTTGTAAATTTAGTTTAAGCATTTATTTTACGTGTTACAGGAAAACATGTCTGTTTGTTTACATTTTTAGTCATAATCTCTCGAAAAAAACTGGACGCTCTCGAAAAAACCCGATCTCAACCGGACACTATACCTACGGTGGTAATACTGATACGTATAATAACATATCAGTAAAAAAAATCTACAAACAGTATGTTAATAAAGAGTTATGAAGTAAAATGTACATGGGACAAAATCACAAAAAATACATAGAATAATACAAATTATCAATGAACAGGTGTTATATGTCAGTTTGGTATGGTCAAGACGTTTGGTAAAGATAACATCCTTTTAAGAGAGTTATCTCGCCTTAACCAGTTATGGGGTTTTTCGTATTGCGGATTGCATTCCGTATTTGTATGATATGTTAGTTGATTTGTTCTCTTGATTTATTGTTACCATTCCATGTAGATGTGTTTTTGAAGAATAGAATTTATTAACTTGAATATTCGTTTATTATCTATGCCAGAAAGGAGCATTAAACAGGGCTTTACTTGACAGTGGATGTAGAGTCTGCAACAAAAAACGAATCATAGTATATTTTTAGCATTCTTTTAAACACATACAGTAGACGACTTTAGTTTTAATACCGATTTTGCCGCAAATACTAATATTCTCTTAGAAATCAAAGACGGTTACTTCGAAGTCGATAATAGGGCTATCTTAACTAGTTATCGTAAGTGTATACTAAGATAGCCGTTAAATTGTTAAGATAACCCACGAGGGGATTGCAGATACTCTCTTATCACCATCGTAATCTTCTTGTAAAGCGTTTTCTCTTAAATGAAACTTAAGATAGGTTTTCATGATACAGGGGCCCGCGGTAACAAGAAACTTCTCTTAAAGTCTTCGTAAGTCATAGTTTACGATTACACAAAGAATGCATTAAGGGTCCTTTTAAGAGTGTATCAAAAAGCATTCTATTTTCGTTCTTTTCTTTCCCATAACTTCGTTTGATAAAACCCTTAAAACATTCTTAGTCTAAGCGCACTTATTAATTTTCGGACTTATCCGACAACGTTTTCTTTGAAATTCTTTGATTTACATGTTAGTTTGTCCCGAAAAAATCAAGTGAAATGTTTGTATCGTAGGGCTATCATGACTAGCAGTGACACGGACAGTGAATTAAATGTATGCAATTACTTTTGCAAATAATCTTACATGTTTTCAATTTGTTTCTTAATCCGTTATAAATCAAGAGGACTTGAGCGGCCAAGCAATACACGTACAGTTTCATTCCCTGACATTCCTCATGTGTAAGATAAAGGTCATTTTCATTCTAAGATAGGTTGATGTGTGGGTAGAACCACACTTACATTAAAATGTTTTTTCACAAGACGACGGGCGTATCATGCGCTCATGGCGCAGCTGTTTATTTAAATATTGATCCAGTCGAAATGCTATCTAAAACACTTACCACTCATTCAAAAAAGAAGGGTCTGACTTGTTTTTATCATACTGCTTTTATTAAATTATAGATGTCTGTTTCCGTTGATTCCGTTAAATACCAATTCCTCAGAGCAATTGGTACTTTGCGGAACGGAACGGAACGGAAAAATAAATTAAAAAGTTTAAATCAGATTCAACTTGATCACTGTCTCTAATCATCGTCGGAACGGGCTGTTGAAGGCCTCTTTTTAAAATATAATTACCGATGGAAGGAGAAAGACTTTTTGTGTAACCTGCCTTTGTGTTAAATTTTGTATTATTGATCAAGTCGAAAATGCTATCTAAAACACATACCACTCATGCAAAAAGAGGTGTCAGACAATTTTTGTTATCATACTGCTTTTATTACATTAAAGATGTCTGTTTCCGTTTTTTCCGTTAAATACCAATTCCTCAGAGCAATTGGTACTTTGCGGAACGGAACGGAACGGAAAAATAAATTAAAAAGTTTAAATCAGATTCAACTTGATCACTGTCTCTAATCATCGTCGGAACGGGCTGTTGAAGGCCTCTTTTTAAAATATAATTACCGATGGAAGGAGAAAGACTTTTTGTGTAACCTGCCTTTGTGTTAAATTTTGTATTATTGATCAAGTCGAAAATGCTATCTAAAACACATACCACTCATGCAAAAAGAGGTGGTCAGACAATTTTTGTTATCATACTGCTTTAATTACATTAAAGATGTCTGTTTCCGTTTTTTCCGTTAAATACCAATTCCTCAGAGCAATTGGTACTTTGCGGAACGGAACGGAACGGAAAAATAAATTAAGTTTAAATCAGATTCAACTTGATCACTGTCTCTAATCATCGTCGGAACGGGCTGTTGAAGGCCTCTTTTTTAAAATATAATTACCGATGGAAGGAGAAAGACTTTTTGTGTAACCTGCCTCTGTGTTAAATTTTTTATTATTGATCAAGTCGAAAATGCTATCTAAAACACATACCACTCATGCAAAAAGAGTGTCAGACAATTTTTGTTATCATACTGCTTTTATTACATTAAAGATGTCTGTTTCCGTTTTTTCCGTTAAATACCAATTCCTCAGAGCAATTGGTACTTTGCGGAACGGAACGGAACGGAAAAATAAATTAAAAGTTTAAATCAGATTCAACTTGATCACTGTCTCTAATCATCGTCGGAACGGGCTGTTGAAGGCCTCTTTTTTAAAATATAATTACCGATGGAAGGAGAAAGACTTTTTGTGTAACCTGCCTTTGTGTTAAATTTTGTATTATTGATCAAGTCGAAAATGCTATCTAAAACACATACCACTCATGCAAAAAGAGGTGTCAGACAATTTTTGTTATCATACAGCTTTAATTACATTAAAGATGTCTGTTTCCGTTTTTTCCGTTAAATACCAATTCCTCAGAGCAATTGGTACTTTGCGGAACGGAACGGAACGGAAAAATAAATTAATAAGTTTAAATCAGATTCAACTTGATCACTGTCTCTAATCAAGGACGACGTGAGGTCAGTCTAGATATCATAATGCATGACTTGCAAATGCGTTAATTTCATGATAATTTATCAGGACAATCCGACATATTCATCTACAGAGTATTTCCCGATGTTATACATTATTACACATTTCACCTGTGAAGATGAGATTTAGTATACATTTGTGTTATTTGTATATGGAAAACCCGTAAAACACAGAAATTTTAAAGTTTGTTTTGTTTTAAAGATTTTTCGAAATTTTGATAAATGCCCCTTTGGATACCTTAAATGAAATTCTTTTCCGTTCCGTTCCGTTCCGTTCCGTTCCGTAAAGTACCAATAGCCTAACAAAAATACAATTATTTTGCCGTCTAAAAAATTCATCAGAAATATATTTGTATTGTCTGATGAAAGTAATTACACGTTATAGTTCCCTGGATAGCTCATAATAGAGCTTTCTTACAAATTGACGAAAGGTACGAACGAACGTAAAGGGAGCACATATTTCATTTCAACAATAACAGTTAAAAGAGATTTGTTTTATCCAGTAAAACAGCATTCTTTTCTAAATCAAGTTTATTTAAAAATTAAAAATAATATCGCAAATAATACACGATTTTAATATAATTAAACAGAGAAATAGTGTCAAATACACTTTCGTCCGATACGTTACTTACGTAAACCACGTGTACACACATTTCCGCGGGAATTTTTTAAGCACGAGTTGCACGATTAACATTTCAATGACATTATTGAAGTACGTTAGTCTAAATTTAACGACAAGATTCACATTTATTTGTATTTGTTACAGTACACTTTCAGCAAATTTTCAAAGTGGAATATCGAGATTTGCTAAAAAAAAATCGAGATTTGCTAAAAAATGATACACATGTTTGAAAGATAGACGCGAAGTTGTCACTTATCGTCCAGTGGCTAATATTTCATGAATGTTCAAGACTATAGGCAAAACGCAGTTATACGCTTAAATAACCGTCCATTGCTCCGGTGTATCATATATACACATTTAGGGGGGAAATGAATATTACCAGGGGAGAGGCGATGATTCAAACGTTATGAAACGAGCAACAGCACATGGCATATATAGTATGAAGATCATCTTTTTTTCTTCATTTTCATTTTATTATTTTGAGCGTTGCAAATTTTGAATTAAAGAAGTATTTGTGTTTTTGTTGGGGAAGAAGACAATGTATTTTCTTTGACATTTTCTTAGGTTAAACAGTGCATCATTGTAATATTGAAGAGTTGGAGAGGGGACGGTTTTTAGTCTTCTAGGGGCATTTTTTTCGTCTGACTACTCTATATTTCGAATATTTTGTAGCGTTATCTCCTTCGATCTGGTGGTATCAATAATCATATTCTAACCTATCTTACGTCCCGAAATCATAAATATATCTAAAGAAAAATCAAATTTTACAAGTGTCGTTGCATACACGATAATTGTCCGAAGTTCCACGACTATTATTTAAATATGTCAAAATAAAGGATCCCTAAAACGAGTCTTACGTACGATTCGTCAAGCATACGTACCTTTCGTCAATTTGTAAGAAAGCTCTAATATCACATATACACGTATATACATTTTTTGTACCTTCAAATTGCTGTTGTTTTTTCTTCAAAATCACGACTGGTCATACAGTCAAAAAATCTGAAATCGCTTCTAGAATACAGTCAGTTCTAGACTGATCGTACAGTAATTTATTTTGGGATCCTCAAGGAAAACATATTTTTTATGGGAAATACGAATATTCTACTTAAATACGAAAAAATATTGAAACAGTATATATTTAACTGTAAACTGATGTAAATATTTGCAATAAAAGATTATTTGCTTTGTACTACGAGAGCAAAATTGTCCATCGATTTCATTTTTTTTCTGCCAAGTTGATGTGATGCACACGTATATTTTATATTCTAATGCATGTTTTTGTTACAGTTACTCATACTTATGATGCTATATATACCTTGAAGATGTTCCAAGCACTTTGTAGATATAGGAATAAACAAATGATGAGGAAAGTTACCGTAGGCAAGACCGTCCTGTTAGCCAGTTTGGAAATCATCGCTTCGAAAATCGCGACTTCCAGATAGCGTACAGAATAGTATCTACACTGTTCATGTCCAGTGAAGGATGTTTATTCAATATTGTCGACATCGCGATATCTACAATGTTAACACG
>NW_027267570.1:0-14326 GCF_963676685.1 Mytilus edulis | reverse complement strand
GGGCAGGTTGGTCAAACAAGGAATTAAATTGGTGTGGCCTTTATACATGTTACTTATTTCATAAAGACTGTATAGCAACAAAATGAACCTTATTCTGGTAGTACAAAATGTTGAACAGAAAGAACTTCTGTAGCTGTCTCATGATATATGATTATGTACACACAAAATGTAAAATGTACACCCTACAGGCCCATACCCAGGAATTTCAAAGGGGGGGGGGGGGGGGGGGGTCGTTGCACTCACAAACTCGACTTTATCAGTCACAATTCGAACAGAACATTGACTGTAACAGTGCTCATTTATATATACGGGTATGCCCTACATCTCCTTTTATTCATATACATATTAAAGAACTTAAACATGAAGCATACAAAATAAAATAAGGGTATATATATAAGATTTACACTTGGGTACAGGACAAATAGCCCAGGTTTTTAAAACTTCTTTTAGGTCTGTGAGAATTTCTATTCAGTAAGTACTACATTTGCTTGTACACTACAGACGAATTAATATACGTAGAGTGGGGTGCTCATTTTCGCCATATCTTTCCATGTTTTCTACAGTTTACATGGTTTATGTTCAGGTCAATACGTTTATGAAGTATACTGATATTTCTGTATGAACATAACTTCAAATGCAAAATATTCTTAAGCTTGAAAAAGTGTTTGTTTGAAAATATATATCTGAAAAGTTAGATTAAAGGGTGTTTGAAATTGCCTGATGTTTTGTCGATGGGGACACATATTCGCCGTTTTTATACATCTAATGAAACCCAAATAACTGCAGCTTCAAACAATATTTCTCAAATCAATTTCATTATAGATGGCAATAACAGACATTTTAAAGGTGTACAGAACTGAAATTTAGGGCAATCAGTCAAAGATTTACTAAGAAATACTTCTTTGAAATCGTGTTTTTCATTCAGGAAATTGGCCGAAAATCGTTGTCCGTTTTCAGTCCTTTGCGGTAAGTGTCGACATTTTGTTGTAGTAATAATATAATCATATTTGTTATAAAAATGTAAGTTACCGGCATATTTCTTCCATTTCAGCCATCTTATGAAGTATTTACACCTCAAAATTATAAAACGGCGAATTGTGTCCCCGGCGAATATGCGCACCCCACTCTACTATGCAAAATTTTCTTTAGAAAATAAGAATCTGGCCTGCGGCAGCCTAAGAATAAAACATCAATCAGCATACAGTTACTCTTTAAGTCTTTCAAGTCTTTATGTGAATAAAAATCTAGAACTTTTGTTGTTTTAGAACGTAAAAAAAATGACCTTGCATTCATGATGCAGCTTTGAAATTGAGGAAAATGTAGTTTGTACATGTACATACATGACATAGCTAACTTTAGAACATCTGGCAGTGTCTTGCCTACACACTGTCTGCAAAGTTATAAACTCTGTGATAATAAAGGTGCTCACTACAGTTCCTATTGATAATATTGAGGTGGGGTCTTTGTTGATAGACCTTTAAAAGTTTTTTTTTACATCAACAAGTGAAACTATAGCATAACACTTCCTGGACAGCTCATGGGTATTCTAAAACTTCACCTAAATTGCACATAAACACTGTGGACCATGAAAGGACTTGCAATTAAGACAGTTCAGGCATAGTATACTATGCAATTCCTTGGTTCAGGGATAATTTCTAAAACAGATGAAAAAAAGGGGGAGAATTTCAACTTCAAGGGTAGACTTTTGTCAAAATGAAGATAGTCGGCTACAGAAAACAGCAAAAAGACGACAGAATACTTACTCATAGTCAAGTTATGGCGTACAATTCGGCTTGTAAGCTGAAATACGTGGGTACATAGGCCATTATTCGCCTCTTGCAACAAAAAAATTATGTCCGTTCAAAACATGTGGGTTTCAAGCTTCCTGTTGAATCGGTTTTCCAAATAAGGAAAACAAGCCACGCCTCCGTTGCGAGATCGACAAGTAGGATTTTCATACAATACAAGTTATGGCTTGTAAAATAATGTGACATTTTATTTTTATTTTCAAGAAATTTTCATTATTTATCTAATTCTGCATAGTTTATCAATAAAAAGATCAAAATACAAGAGCGATTGATGACCAGAGAAATGAAGCGGACAGCGTCGTCACTATGGAGACGCAACGTTACTCATTAATATTCATGAGCATCACAAGAGTTATTTGCCCCTGAAAAAAATGCCTTAACATACCCGCGTATTAGTTTGTATACATTTTAATTGTATGCAGGTCTTAAGCATTGTTACATTTTGTTTGATATGCCTTGCTTAAACGATGTGTTAATGAAATAGTCTGAAGAACAAATACAACAATATAGAATAAACATATACACTGAAACAGGTTTCACTTTTTGACAGAGATTCTAACTTAAAGATGTTTATCAACTGTAAGAATGTATGAGGTTGACAAATTATTCAGCCATTTTTTATAACGGGTTAACAAAACAAAAGACAATGAAAAACTTAAAAGTGTAGGATTACAACTATGAACAAGACTTTTTTGTACTTCTTTTACGACATTTTTGAATTTTATTTTGTAGTATTCTTGCAATATTGGGTCAATTCCATCCTGACCTATTGTAAGGTTGTATATGCAGGCATTCCAAAGATCTTGTTTGTTGCCACTCACAAAGATAAGTATCACCGGTAAGTGAACTTATGTTAGAGATATATGAGTCAGTTATTGTCATTTGAATACTTCAATATTGTGTACAATTAGCCTCATAAGAGCTCTTATGCTTACATAATGATGTCATGCCCATATGTCTTAAATTGACCAAACTTTGTGTAAAACTACACTTTTGAAACAACAAGACCCCCATTGATTTGTGGGTAATACATAAAGATCATATTACAGGGCCTATATACAGAAATTTGATATGCAGTTATATCAATATTAAATTTGATGCATCTCATTTCAATGGAGATTATTTGATCCTGCCACTCTCAGTCATGGTCTATTGACCTCAAACAATTGCTCAGTTTAAAAGTAAATTTTATTTAAACACATATGTTGTCAATGAGAAACTGTCATAAATGTATTAAGTTAAACTTTGTATGCACCTGCCGTAGGGTAGGGGGCATTAAGTTTTTCCCTTGTCCTTATGTACTTTCGTATGCCCGTAAGTCCCAACATTGGTTCCCGTCCTCTAAATTTAATTTGCCTCAATCAAATGTTATGAAGCTAATACACAATGCTTATTACCAAAACTGATAAATCAGGTTTGAATTTTGTAGGCTACACTTTCGCCGTTTCAGAGATATGCCTTTTAAAAATGGAAAAAAATGTTGATCTTTTTGTTTCTGTTCTATAACTTTAGTTTGCCTCCACCAAATATCATGAAACTTATACGTAGATTACCTTAGCCGTATTTGGCACAACTTTTTGGAATTTTGGATCCTCAATGCTATTCAACTTTGTATTTGTTTGGCTTTATAACTATTTTGATATGAGCGTCGCTGATGAGTCTTATGTAGACGAAACGCGCATCTGGCGTACTAAATTATAATCCTGGTACCTTTGATAACTAATTATACAAAATGGTTGTTACCACAAAACACAGATCAAATTTGGATTTTGATTGTGTCACTTTTACTGTTATAGCGTTATGCTCCTTTGCAAATGGAAAAAAAATCTATAAAAATATTTTCTGTTCTCTTACTCTATACAATGCTTAAGACCAAAAAACATAAATCAAGTTTGAATTTTGTAGGCTATACTTTTGCTGTTCTAAAGTTATGCCTTTTTAGAAATATTGATTTTTTTGGTTTCTGTTCTCGAACTTTAAATTGCCTCAACCAAATTTAAATATTACGAACAGTATGCACAATGCTTACTAGCAAAATACTCAGATCAAGTACACATTTGGGTAGTGTCTCTTATACAGTTCTTGAGTTCTGTGCCCTTTTAGCATTGGCATCATGTGTGTACCTTGGACACATTCCCCACTTATTTATAACTGCAAATTTATATCATACAATAATTTTTTTTCACGAAAATAATGAAATTACTGGCTATTAGGCTTTTAATAGTTTGAACTGTTTTAGATTTATTGCCAATTTATTAAAATATATTTTTTTACAAGTGTTTAAAAACTATGTAGATAGTACAATTGTGAATAACAAAAAACATCTTCTAAAAATATTTTTAACACCTTAATATCACTGTATTCCCCTTGGACATTTTGGAATGTAAGATTTAACAACTGTTAAGGAAGTTTGCTATTCAGTTTCAAAATAAATAACTTTTCATAAAACTAGTTTATATTGATAGGGGATTAATAAAGGAACAAAAAGAGAAAACAAATATATAGGTCAATGTGCTTGTTTTTTATATAATAGCCATTGACATTTTGGCGGGAAAATGGTCTCTTTTGACTGATCAAAGCTTTATCATTGACAAGTTTAAGTTCTTAAAAACATTTACAGCACATTTTAGTCAGTATGTAGCTAATGATTATATCTTTGGTTAGCTTGCCTGTTAGCTGAACCGTGAAGTCATTGTTAGGTAAGGTAAACTTCCCTCCTTTAATAGTAGACTAGCCCAACAGATAAACAATCTATCTCTCTGTAGGACTAAGCTACTTTAAAAGGAGGGAAGTTTACCTTTCCTAACAATGACTTCACGGTTCAGCTAACAGGCAAGCTAACCAAAGATATTACCATTAGCTACATACTGACTGAAATGTGCTGTAAAATATAATTAAAATTGTATAAGACTTTAACAGATGGCTTATCAATATACATGTAAAATATTTGTAAAAAGAAAAATGGGGTTCAATTGGCAAATTTGTTTAAGGCATTCGAATGGATAAAATCACAGGATTCCGTAAATCTGACAAACAATCCAAAACATGACAAGCGAACATCCTTAATAGTTTCGGAATATCTTTAAAAGTATAAGAGCTAGGCTAAAGTTGTAAATTGACCTGTAACAGTAGAAATGTCTACTCTGAACATTTGAGATCAATCTAATTATATAATTGTAGTTGGAATATACACCCATTGAAGATGCTTTTAGATAATGATGTGCGATGCAACCTTTTTACAGCCTCAAGTTTATTATACCCCACGCAACAAAGTTGCAGAGGGTTTAATGTTTTTGGCCCATCTGTCTTTTCATTAGTCCGTCCGTCAGTCCTGTTTCTTGTCATCGCAACTTCTCTCAAACCACACAACAGAAGTTCATTAAACCTTTTTAGAAAATAAGGACATACCATCTAGTTGTGCATATCAACAGGAAATTACTATTCAATTTTTTAGGAGTTACCCCCCTTTGAACTTATTGGCTTCAATGTACTACTGCAACAGTTTGTCATTGTAACTCCTCTGAAACCACATAACAGAATTTCATGAAACTTTGTAGATAATAAGAACATACTATGTAGATGTGCATATCGACAGGAAATTACGATTCATTTTTTTTCTAGGAGTTACGCCCCTTTGAGCTTATTTGCTTCAATGTACTTCTGCAAATGTTTGTCATCGCAGTTCCTCTGAAACCACACAACATAATTTCAGGAAACTTTGTAGATAATAAGGACATACTGTGTAGATACGCATATTGACAGGAAATTATGATTCCCTTTTTTTTATACAACTTTTTTTTCTTACACTTATTTTATTTCTCCAATGACAATGTGGGGACGTGGGGTATGTGAGTGCGCTCACTAAAAGGGTCTTTAATTTATTTGGCAACCTTTTTATGTTTTCATAGGAGAATGTTGAGACACGACGTGAAGAGCTTTACAGTGGAATTGAGGAGTTGTTTAAAGACCACGAGGGACAACATCATCTGGTCCTGAGGCCTCTAATATTTGTTAATGCAAAAAATCAAGCTGACCCAGAAATAGGAGTTCTGAAGAAAACAATTACAGAACTTACATTCAACCACCCATGTTGGGGTGAACGAATGCCCAATGCTTGTGTTCCACTAGAGCTTGAGATCGCTGAATTAGTGGCAGAGGGAAAACAAATTATGTCATTGGCTGAAGTTAAAGAATTAAATGCCATCAGTGAGGTGTCTGTCCTGTCTCCTGAGCAGCTAACAGATTTTCTACATTTTCAGCATTCTCTAGGGAAGATTGTGTATTTTGATACTCCACAACTGAGAGATAATGTTATCATCAGTCCCCTTCTTATGGTGGAAGTTATGAGATCTTTCATTACAGGTGTGTATATATTTTGAGTGAGTAGTGATGATATGGCTGGTAAAAAACCAATATACCAAAATATTGATTACAAGCAATTTTCCAGAGCACTGAAGACTGTTGAACGGTGCCTTTCACTAATCTTTTAAACTTTGTAAGAACTTTTTATTATACAATTAGTCAAAATTAATATTTTCTTTGCATATTCATAGCGTCGCTACTTGTTAAATTGTAGCTAATTATCTTATTATGTTTATATCCTCTGGAGAGAATGGATGTCTTGTAAAAAAATGATTGCAAAATTTAAAGTAAAAACTGTAACTGATATTTCATAGTTATTAAGTTGTAGGCATAGCTATAGAAATATATGGCTTCAAAATATAAAATATATGTAATGGGGTAATGTTCTTCCAAATGAGAAAGGATTCTATTTTGATCATGGAATGCCTTTTATGAAAAAGTTTAATTACTGCTAAATAGGTATTTTATTGAAGTATTAAAATAATTTTGTTTCATGTCCTGACCTAGGTGAGCTTTAAAACTTTCATAGTACCTTTTAATATAAGTATATTTTATCTTTGATTTCAAGTCATAAGATTTTTTTGTTTTCATTTTCATAGATGTTGAATTCTGGCCAAAAGAAGGTAAAACAAGAAAAACCTTCCAAAAGATGTCAAAAAATGGAATGATACAAAAAGAAGACCTCTACCAGATTTGGGAACAAAAAGAATTTTGTCAGATTTTACCATTTAAAGAGTTTATATTTGATATGCTGATACATCTTGATATCGTTTCTGAACAGCGTAGATATGATACAAAAACAGGAAGTCGGCTACCAATAGAACACTTCTTTGTACCATGTATGCTTACCCAAAGAAATGAGACAGATTTCTTGACAAAAGAATGTACACCAGAGAGGACACTTAGTTTGGCCTTTGTTTTCAAAGGAACCATCATACCTCCAGCCTTACCAAACCGTCTAATATGCGCATGTCTCAGTATGTGGACATTAAAACAATACCGTGGAAGGAAACTTATGTTTTCTGGGTTTGTTGGGTTATCATTTGATAAAGAGCACGATATTGTTATCTGTGTAGAAGGTAACTCGATCTTACTGTACCTAGTCCACAAGCGCTCCAAGGGGCTGATAATACCTGATATAGCCACCAGTGTCCGGGAGTGTTTGTTTGTTACTTTAGAGAGAATCTCAGAATTTTATCACTCCTCCATCCATTGTAAAGCCAGCAGCAAGTTACCTTTCCACATCGAGTATTCCTGCTCAAAATTAAACTGTTTCACTTTAGAAAAAAAGATGGTTTCTGAAGCTGATGAATGTTTATGTGAACATGGTGAAAACATTACAACTTACTGGAGTATTTGGAACAAGAAAAGGGTAGGTATATACTTTTATTGGTACATCCATGAGAGAAATTTAGAATTGTATTTCTAAGTCTGTGCATTTCATTGCATTTGTCGCCATTGAGTTCCGTTATTGTAGAACATTGGTATTATACATGTATGTTATACATTTAATCTTTCAACTCTATATGAGAAATCAGATATGATTTATGAGTTTCAACGCGGCAACTCTCATTAAACAAATGACGTACAATTCAGCACCTTAGTTGTTATGTAAAAAAATGTTCATACATTCAGAGACAAATTTATATCTGTACAAACGTTTTGATGTTGATTTGACAGTAACTAAACAGCAAAGGACGAATGTATGAAAAAAAAGTAAAATCAATAAAATACTGCATGAACTTAGAGGAAAATCAATTCGGAAAGTCCATAATCACATGGCAAAATCAAATAGCAAAACGCATCAAAAACGAATGGACAAGAACTGTCATATTCCTGAATTGGTGCAGGCAGTTTCAAATGTAGAAAATGGTGGATTAAACCTGGTTCTATAGCTCTAATCCTCTCACTTTTATGACATTCTCATCACAGAGGGAGAAAGGATGATAATGTTGCTATAACAACTCTTTGTTTTAACCTTTTTTTTTGTAAGGTACAGGAGCAGATTGATATTGATAATATTTACCTGGCTTTGCTTGTAGTAACTATTAGCATTTGCCAATATTGTATATTTTTTATTATATGTGTTTGTATCATTAGTTGACCACACATTTTACAAAGTGAAATGTGTTCTAGTGTACCGATGAGCAAGTAGTGCTTACATGGAATAATACAAATACTTGAGTTGTAGAATTATTTTCTATTTTACAGGAACAAAAGCAGTGTGATGCTAATTGTCCAGGTAAATGTATCAGTTATCTCTCTACTATAACAAATTATTGTCCAGAGTGAACATTTAACTTTCTAGTATGAAAATATTCAATTTCATATTTCATGTCATACACCATGCTACTGGTGTGCTTAATTAAATTAACAGTACCAATTTTCTTGCACCAGATGCTCGTGGCAAAATATTTGAAATCCAAATCTTATATAAAAGATGAAGAGCTTAAATCCAAAAGGTCCAAAACGTAAAGCACATCCGTGAAAGGAATCAGAGCTTTGCATGAGGGAGATACATTCCTTAATTTATAATAATTTCTAATATTTTGTAACAGCAAATTTTAATAGAACTAAAAATCCCTATTTTCATGCCAGTAACGAAGTACTGGCTACTGGGCTGGTGATACCCTCGGGTGCTTATAGTCCACCAGCAGAGGCATCTTAAGCTTAAGTGTTGATAACTATCAGGCGAATAGTTTTATCAACATAATGGTATGTCACATATTTCAGATAGGAATATCCCTGATCAAGTAATATATTTTTACCATCAGAATTAACAATTACGAAAAAATTACTTGTATAATAAACTTAAATTTAAAGTATATGATTTCATGGGGTTCGTGTTGCTTGGTCTTTAGTTTTCTATGTTGTGTCTTCTGTACTATTATGTGTCTGGCATGTCTTTTTATTTAGCCATGGCGTTGGTTACCTTATTTTCAATCTATGAGTTTGACTATCCCTCTAGTATCTTACGTTCCCCTTTTTTACAAGTTTAGTTTTGATTAATTGCTGTAAATTACTAAAATGTATCATATATGTCTTATTAGTAAATTGCCTATGATGGATGTCAATAGATTATGTATGTGCTATATTTGAAATAGCACTTTTATGTGTATTTTGTGAACATACGCTCGAAGTAATTATGATTAGGTTCCTGCATATGTTGCTAATATTGTGTACTGAATAACGTCCAATGTAGAATAGTTATTTCAACTGATCTCAGTGTATTAACGTTATTCTTTACAAAGCATATGTATTTTTGATTTAATCTTAGGTTTGAGTGAAGATGCATTATCTCAGATTCCAAGTGACAAAGAATTGTTCCGGCTGTCTGTTAATTGTGAGACACGCATGCTCCATGATTTGGCTCTTCATCTTGAAATGGAAGAAATGGTATGGAATGACATGGAAGACAATTACCAAGGAAACATACAGATTGTAAAATTTTTGACACTTATGTATTTAAAAGAGAATAATGAAATCAGTTTCGCAGAATTGGAAAACGGATTGAGAGAAATGGAAATAACAACACATAAATTATGTGTGGTAAGTTATTACTGCAATGGACTGGTTCAGATGTATTTATCTTTTTATAAATCGTGAATATAACTATATTTGACATACGGTATGGTCAGTTGTATGTATTGTATTCATCTCTTAACATGAAACTTAATTCTGCATAAGGTATGGTTTTAAGGTGTAAATTTCTGTCTTGCAGTTTTCATCTGACCTTGACATCAAAAAGTTCATTGAAATACCAAACCTTAGATACATGTTTAGTGTCTACTTCCCAAATAAATATGGATGGTCTCAAAAGAGGGCGAAAGATACCAGAGGGAGAGTCAAACTCATAAATCAAAAGTCAAATGACAACACCATAGCTAAAAATTAAAAAGACAAACTGACAAACAGTAGTACACTTGACACAACATAGAAAACTAAAGAATAACCAACACGACCCCCTACAAAAACTAGGGGTGATCTCAGGTGCTCCGGAAGGGTAAGCTGATCCTGCTCGACATGTGGCACCCGTTCTGTTGTTCCTGTTATACCAAATCCGTAAAAGTCATGAAAGGGAAGGGGATTGTAGTTACGACGTAAGGAACATATCTAATATCATCTGTGCAACGGCTATTCCATCACGGTCAACCAACTCGTGACGGCGTTCGAAACAAATACAAAGGGGTGACTGTATCTATAAATCCCGCCATCAGTTGTGTATGCCCTCGCCGAAGCGGATGGGGTATTAAGTTTTACTCTCATTTGTTCGTATGTCTAAAAATTTCCAGCCTCTAACTTTAGTGTGCCTCAACCATTTTTTTTTATTTCTGGAGTTATGCTCCTTTATAAATGGAAAATTGTTGAATTTGTCATTTCCTTTCCCTTATTTAAGTAAGCTTCAACCAAATGTTATGAAACGTATACACAATTCTTAATATTTCAAAATACAGCACAACTATGAATTTTGGGGTGTCACTTTTTTCTGATGTAGAGTTATACCCTTTACAAATTATAAATTGCTGATTTTTTTTTTTCAGTTCTCTAATTTAAATTTGCTAAAACCAATTTTCATGAAACTTACATTTCTTATAAACACAAAACTCATATGCCTCAACAGTATCAACTTATTACAGGAGTTATTACCCTTACATGACAAATTTGATTCTTTTTTCCATGTCTTTAATTTACAGCATTGATATATATAGAAAATTTTAAATTGCCAAAATGATCAGCAAGACAAGCTATACAGATAAGTTCAATGGTCGAAATTGTCAATCATTTCCTAATAGAGTACTTGTTCGTTGATGATTTTTTTTACCAATAATGCGTTTTTGCTTGATACCTTTAATTTAGAATAAATACAAAGAAAAAAAAAGAAAATAATAAACAAGCCAAGATTTGCAATAAAGAAAAGTAGGAAGAAATTGCCTGACGACTGAGTACTTGATGAAGTTATTGTCCTTTAGTGATGATGTGTACCCTCTTTCTTGTCATAACGATTATTTATAGAAAAGTATTATGATTTAGTTTTTCATATTTTTCAACAACTTCTTGAGTTTAAGGTTCAGCCCATCCATTTCACTGCGTCTGTAAAACGAAAGTCGATTAGAGAAGCAAACATTTGACGTCAATTGTATAACAAAACAATAATGCGAATAGAGGGACATACAATTGACCGTCAATTTGGAATAGTATTCTTTTGTGACAGGACGTTGTCACCTCATTTCTGCGTGTTGTATTAAGCTTGGGAATGAAGATAAAGTTGTTCTTTAGGGGACATTAGCTGTCAAATATCTGCTCACTGATTTGTCTCAAAATTGAGTATTTGATTTATAACATACTACATTGTAAAACGTATATAGAAATTACAAACAGTTTTGTAAAAAGATTCAAAGTGCATAGACTTGACATAACATGTACAACTAGTGAAAGTTTAAAATGGCGTAATCTATTCGACTGTTCTGATTTTTACTTGACCAGTCTGAATTGACCTGAGATTTACTGAATAATACTCGACTGTAGCCTGTATAATATTTAACAGCCAGCACTGGTACTCGATCTTTACCCGACCATTAATCAACATTTTGTACGCGTCTGAACGCTCAACCTAATCTGAACCATACTGATACTAGTCTGAACCATATTCGACCTAGTTTGAACATTCTTGACCACGTGTTAACCAATCTAGACATAGTTTAGCTCACTTTGTCCACAGGGCAAAGTCTGTGAGCTAAGTGAGCTTTTTTTATTACTTGGCTTCTGTTGTAGTCCGTCTTTACCTTTTTCATAAATCTTCTCCTTTGAAACACCTGGGCTAAATATAACCAAACTTGGCCACAATTATCATTGCGTTATTTAGATTAAGAAAATGCATTTGTTTGGTGACCCCACATGGCCAACATAGGTAAACATAGAAAATGGGGAGGAAATGCAGTTTTTAAATTGTATCTATAAAAAAAGCACTTAGAGCAAATCTGTAACGGGGTAAACATGTTCATCATGTTTCAGACAGCCTGTTGATGGGTTGTTGTCCCTGATAAATGAAAGATAGAAAAAATACGGTAAATAGCAATATTGATTAACAAAGTATGATCTTCAAACGTCAAATAAGTCAACACGACTTAAATTGTCAATTAACCACTTAAGAAGTTACAGTCAATGTTTTATAATGTTTCATACATTTTTGTTATCTTTTACAAAAATTTTCTCCTCGGAAATTTCTGAGAGAAATTTAACCAAACTTTGCTAAAATCATTTAAGGGTATCTAGTTTTAAAAATGTGACGACATGGCTAGAAATAGAACACTGAGGTAAAATGCAGTGTTTGGTTTATATCTTTAAAACTATAAAACCTTTACAACACATCTGACATCGGGTAAACATGTTCATCAGGATTATTTTTATCTACCCTGAAATTTTCAAATAAGCCATTGTTGGGTTGCTGTCCGTGATAAGTACTCTTAGGCCATAGTTATTATATTTTTAGTTTTACGAATTTTTTTGACAAAACCAATGGATAGGAGGACGAAAAAAAAAAAAAAAAAAACTGCTGCTGCTGATTTTTTTTTTAATACCAACCGTCAATATCAAAATTATTTTTTGTTATTTCACCAGGAGATTTTCTACTAGTGTAACAACTATATTTTGTTTTCATGACAAGGTTTGAATTGAAAATCAATGTGCAACAACTTACTAAATCACCAAGAGCATAAATTTATATTCTTTCATGCAGTTATGAACTAATTTTTTTTTTTTGCATGAAAAACACTGGGTCGGAGGAGAAAAAAAATAAAAATCAACATTTTTAATTTTATTTTTTTTTCCTATTTGGCAAAAATTAGGGTAGGAGGTTCGTAAAACTAAATATAAAAAAACTACGGCCTTAAGTACGTTTTACGATTTTTGTTTTTATAATCTTAAATAGCATTATAGGATCTAATAAAATCTAACATCTAATAATCTATAATATGTAATACTATAAATTATGATTATAACCGTAACAAGCTTATTTTACTTGATTTCTTAAAACTATAGTAGATACAGGATGGCAACACAAACTCTTGAGAATCTCTACTTTGATATTATTATATTTGCAGGTAAGGCGGATAAAACAAGTTAAATCTAGTAAGTACTATAATATCTTAAGGTCTGTATATGATATTATAATAAAGACTTTCTGTTTTGTCTACCTACATGTCCCCTTCGACTGTGTTTCATGGATCAGTGATAAACGTTAACATGATTAAATTCGTTTCTAAAATACTGTTAGCAGTTATGTATGAAATATTTGTAATAAATAGATGTCAGTATGGCGGGTCTGATCTGACCATGATCTCATTTTCATGGTTCATTGGACAAATGTTATGTTTTTGTGTTTTGTTCATATCAGAGAGGCACTGAGTACACTAATTAAATGCTCATATTTTGTAGTCCTCCTCTCATATTCTTATACTTTCATATAACCGAAGAGAGCAATTGTTACCAGTTTGTGTCATTTACAAGTCTGTCATCCCAAATCATCGATTTATATTTTCTTGTTCTCTTCAATCATCAACTACTTCAGCTTCTAGTCGACACCCAAGAATGGGAAAACAGACATTTTTGTTTTTTAAATGTTAAGGTTCTGATGTATACCTAAGTTCCCTAAGTTGAACTGAAATGACTTTCATACCTAGTCTATGATATAAGTGTCAAAAGTATGTTCAATCTGGAAAATCATTAAATATCTGAGACTCCCGGGTGTGCAGTTCATAGATCTGTGCTTAAAAGATGTTGAATAATTCTAATTATTTGCGTTAAGCAATCAACTGTTGACACAGAGAAACAATGTATGTCTGGCCTTTTTTGTAATATTAATAATTCATTGCAATATACATGATATATGTAACTAAGATAAAATATTCAAAGTTTCATTCTCTGAACAGTTCATTGATAAACTATCGTATTTTGTCTACTTTTATAACGACCTTCCACACGTCAGAAACTGTTGAACCAATTTCAATAAAACTTGCAGTGAGTATTCCTTCAAGTATGCAGCATGATTGTTTTGTCAACAATCATGAGTGCTATGGCTAAAATAACAAATCTTCTCACAACCATAACACACATTTAAGTATTAATATTAACATTCCATTGCTTGAAAAAAAACCATT
>NW_027267569.1:0-2500 GCF_963676685.1 Mytilus edulis | reverse complement strand
TATGTGTGTTTGAATTTCAACCAACCAACCAACCAACCAACCAACCAACCAACCAACCAATCAATCAATCAATCAATGTTCCGTTTCATGTGTTTGATACGGATTCAAGGTCTCTTTTTTTTCGCTTGTTTTAATTGAGCCTATCAAACGTGTTTAACCAACATGTTTAACAAATATGTTTAACTAACGTGTTTAACCAACAACCAACCAACCAACCAACCAACCAACCAACCAACCAACCAATCAATCAATCAATCAATCAATCAATGCATGTTTCCGTTTCATGTGTTAAATACGGGATCCAAGATGTTTTTTTTTTCGCTCGTTTAAATTGAGCCTATCTAACGTGTTTAACCAGCCAACGTGTTTAACCAACGTGTTTAACCAACATGTTTAACCAACCAACCAACCAAACCAACCAACCAACCACCCAACCAATCAATCAATCAATCAATGCATGTTTCCGTTTCATGTGTTAAATACGGGATCCAAGATGGTTTTTTTCGCTCGTTTAAATTGAGCCTATCTAACGTGTTAACCAGCAAACGTGTTTAACCAACGTGTTTAACCAACGTGTTTAACCAACTTACCAACCAACCAACCAACCAACCAATCAATCAATCAATGCATGTTTGCGTTTCATGTGTTAAATACGGGATCCAAGATGGTTTTTTTCGCTTGTTTAAATTGAGCCTATCTAACGTGTTTAACCAGCCAACGTGTTTAACCAACGTGTTTAACCAACATGTTTAACCAACCAACCAACCACCCAACCAACCAACCAATCAATCAATCAATCAATCAATGCATGTTTCCGTTTCATGTGTTAAATACGGGATCCAAGATGGTTTTTTTTTCGCTTGTTTAAATTGAGCCTATCCAACGTGTTTAACCAGCCAACGTGTTTAACCATTATGTTTAACCAAGTGTTTAACCAATATGTTTAACCAAGGTGTTTAACAATATGTTTAACCAACATGTTTAACCAACGTGTTTAACCAACCAACCAATCAATCAATCAATCAATGCATGTTTCCGTTTCATGTGTTAAATACGGGATCCAATTTTGAGCCTATCCAATGGGTTTAACCAACGTGTTAACCAACCAACCAAACAACCAATCAATCAATCAATGCATGTTTCCGTTTCATGTGTTAAAAACGGGATCCGAGATGGGTTTTTTTCGTTTGTTAAAATTGAGCCTATCAAACGTGTTTAACCAGCCAACGTGTTTAAACTACGTGTTTAACCGACATGTTTAACCAACGTGTTTAACCAACCAACCAACCAATACAATAAATCAATGCATGTTTCCGTTTCATGTGTTAAATACGGGATCCAAGATGTTTTTTTTTCGCTTGTTTAAATTGAGCCTATCAAACGTGTTTAACCAGCCAACGTGTTTAACCAACGTGTTAAATCAACATGTTTAACCAACGTGTTTAACCAACCAACCAATCAATCACTTAATGTATGTTTCCGTGTCATGCGTTTAATACGGATGCAAGGTCTCTTGAGGTCTTTTTCCCCTTGTTCTAAGTGACCCTATCAACGTGTTTAATCAACCAACCAACAAACCAACCAACCAACCAACCAATCAATCAACCAACTAATCAATCAATCAATATGCATGACTGTTTATTTATGACAGTTTATTGAAGAAACAAACTCTCAATTATTCAAGAACATTTTTATTTTATTATTGTTCTTACGTCTCTTCTGAAAAAAATCCACATATTCTCTGAAACTACAAGTCCAATCGACCTGAAAATTTGCAGTCAGCAGGGCATACATGTACTGAAGGTTCATAAAAAAAACTTTTTGCAGATATCTCTCAAGACTTTTCCTAGAAAAAAGAAATGGCAATGCAGTAAAAATCGCTTGCTAGGTCCGTCAATCTCAGTAAAAACCTACAATAAAATGTCCGCTCCGAGATTGAAATACTAATCTGTGTTACAAACAGGTGCTGAAAAATGGACATTATCAAAAAATAATCATTAAATGTGTTTTAAGTTACACCGGATCGATTAAATCCAAAACATGCACTGCTGTTGAACTGTGATCAAAATGTCAATTTCCTACAATGACAAAAGAAATTACATTGTGTACATTCCATCTCTAGACTTGTTGTCTGTTCAAGGTCCCGACCTAAAAAGAAATTAAAAGACTAAGTTTTTCTTAATATAAACCCGCGTCACGTGATGTCTCCTCAATCTTGCGCGCGCGCTGTATCTAAAATAAAGAAAAACTTTCCAAACTAAACATGAAACTTCTCCGGTAACATAATAATATAGACCCAATACCAAAGCAAACAAACAAACAAATAAACAAATACCCCCCCCCCCCTTTTTCCAAATCAATCAATAAAAAATCAATTACCCATTCATCAGAGGGGAAAGACTGCCTAACAATTGTTTTCAAAACAATTGCTTTATATTTGTTTTTCTTCTGATTATTAGGTCTTTCCACTTTTCTGTGGAAAGCCTATTGTATTTGTTCT
>NW_027267568.1:0-24562 GCF_963676685.1 Mytilus edulis | reverse complement strand
ACCACTTACAACTGATCTCAAGAAGTATTTTCCCATTGTTTGAGGTATTAAATAGTCTCAATTCTTGTCACTATCATTGTTCTGTTGACTGCAGTGCTGAAAAAGGCTTAGTTTTGAATAAACTAATATTTTTGGTACACATGTTTCACTTTGTAGATCCATGATGCACTAAACTAAGTGTACCATTTATTCGCAATCAGTCTCATATCTCTTCTCCACATGAGCTAGCTGTGTAGGCCGCATGTTGAAATTTTAGAATTGCCACACTATTGCTGATGAGAGAGACCAGTTTTCTTATTTCTATAGCTTGTCCTACAGTATCAACTATGTAGTAGACCTATAAAAAAAGAAGAATTCATATATTCATAGTTAAAAAGTAAATAAATAAGAAAATGTCCATATCATATGAAATAAATCATTATAACAGGTAATATACAGTATAATCAGCTTTTTCTTGTACTATTCTGAGGCTTATTTTACTTTTTTCGTCTCTTTTTAATTGCTATTTCTATATAATTTATGATATAAAATCATTGCTTGGTGAACATAATCATTTTAAAACTAATCAATTGAATGTCATTGTTTGTATTGGGATACAGAGTTATCTGTCTTGATATTTGATAATTCTTAAAATCCATGTAAAAAGTATTTGCTTGCAAACAGACCTATACATTGACTGTGAATAAAAGAAATATATTACCACACACCTGTAGAACTCTTAAAAAGGCACATTTTGTGATATGTTAAAATCATGTTTAGGCCTTTAACCACTCATTGAAAACAATATAATTCCATTTTTTTAGTCTGATTGAGTTCTATAGTCCTTTACCATTAAAAATACATGCATTTTATATGGTTACAGCACAAAAGAAAACATTAATAGGCTTTGTAAGACCAAATTTATTAAAGCATTATTTGCGTCTTTTGCCGTCAAACTGCTTTGCATGCCAAAAAATTAGAAAAAAATGATTGTGTTCATATTTAATAAATTTTATTGTGTGAGTTGTCTGGTACAGTGTATGGATTATCCAACAGTTTTTTAAAACTACTTAAGTTTATTGTTTCATGCATGATATAAAACCACTTACAACTGATCTCAAGAAGTATTTTCCCATTGTTTGAGGTATTAAATAGTCTCAATTCTTGTCACTATCATTGTTCTGTTGACTGCAGTGCTGAAAAAGGCTTAGTTTTGAATAAACTAATATTTTTGGTACACATGTTTCACTTTGTAGATCCATGATGCACTAAACTAAGTGTACATTTATTCGCAATCAGTCTCATATCTCTTCTCCACATGAGCTAGCTGTGTAGGCCGCATGTTGAAATTTTAGAATTGCCACACTATTGCTGATGAGAGAGACCAGTTTTCTTATTTCTATAGCTTGTCCTACAGTATCAACTATGTAGTAGACCTATAAAAAAAGAAGAATTCATATATTCATAGTTAAAAAGTAAATAAATAAGAAAATGTCCATATCATATGAAATAAATCATTATAACAGGTAATATACAGTATAATCAGCTTTTTCTTGTACTATTCTGAGGCTTATTTTACTTTTTTCTCTCTTTTTAATTGCTATTTCTATATAATTTATGATATAAAATCATTGCTTGGTGAACATAATCATTTTAAAACTAATCAATTGAATGTCATTGTTTGTATTGGGATACAGAGTTATCTGTCTTGATATTTGATAATTCTTAAAATCCATGTAAAAAGTATTTGCTTGCAAACAGACCTATACATTGACTGTGAATAAAAGAAATATATTACCACACACCTGTAGAACTCTTAAAAAGGCACATTTTGTGATATGTTAAAATCATGTTTAGGCCTTAAGTGGCAGAAACCAGTTATTTTACAATAAATCTTTAGAATTTCATGGATTTATGATTTTATTTTCTTGAAAATTCATTCAAGCTTATATACAAATAAAATGTATGGTTTCAAGGAACTAAGATGTGTGCGTGCTTATGTTAATATATAGAAAACCTTTAAATTTGGGTGTCTGTCCAGCATGGAAATTTAAAAATTTATAAATGCATGGCAAATAAGGCAAAAAATGTGATGCTCTGATACCAATCTAATCCTCACCTGCAAAATCCTGCTAAAAGCCGACAAGAATTTTAGCCAAAATTCAAGAGAGAAAGGATATTCAGTGAATAAGAGCCTTGTCCGAACCTATCCTTACCATCAAAATCTCAAGATATTTTTGTTTACATAAAACTGAATTTTTCCCCCACTTTGATTGGATGCCGTCAAGTGAGGAGACCACAAATTTGACATCTGATTGGACCTATATGTGAAGGAAATCCCCAACCTGTGTATGCAACTACTTACTTGTGTAGTACAATAGCCTAGAATTTACATTCATTTATTTTTTCAGTCCACATGATGCAATTATATACCTCAATATTTAACTATAACAAAATTTTCTGCGTGGGACACATGTTCTGGTACACCAAAACTGGTACCTGCCACCTTTAACCACTCATTGAAAACAATATAATTCCATTTTTTTAGTCTGATTGAGTTCTATAGTCCTTTACCATTAAAAATACATGCATTTTATATGGTTACAGCACAAAAGAAAACATTAATAGGCTTTGTAAGACCAAATTTATTAAAGCATTATTTGCGTCTTTTGCCGTCAAACTGCTTTGCATGCCAAAAAATTAGAAAAAAATGATTGTGTTCATATTTAATAAATTTTATTGTGTGAGTTGTCTGGTACAGTGTATGGATTATCCAACAGTTTTTAAAACTACTTAAGTTTATTGTTTCATGCATGATATAAAACCACTTACAACTGATCTCAAGAAGTATTTTCCCATTGTTTGAGGTATTAAATAGTCTCAATTCTTGTCACTATCATTGTTCTGTTGACTGCAGTGCTGAAAAAGGCTTAGTTTTGAATAAACTAATATTTTTGGTACACATGTTTCACTTTGTAGATCCATGATGCACTAAACTAAGTGTACATTTATTCGCAATCAGTCTCATATCTCTTCTCCACATGAGCTAGCTGTGTAGGCCGCATGTTGAAATTTTAGAATTGCCACACTATTGCTGATGAGAGAGACCAGTTTTCTTATTTCTATAGCTTGTCCTACAGTATCAACTATGTAGTAGACCTATAAAAAAAGAAGAATTCATATATTCATAGTTAAAAAGTAAATAAATAAGAAAATGTCCATATCATATGAAATAAATCATTATAACAGGTAATATACAGTATAATCAGCTTTTTCTTGTACTATTCTGAGGCTTATTTTACTTTTTTCTCTCTTTTTAATTGCTATTTCTATATAATTTATGATATAAAATCATTGCTTGGTGAACATAATCATTTTAAAACTAATCAATTGAATGTCATTGTTTGTATTGGGATACAGAGTTATCTGTCTTGATATTTGATAATTCTTAAAATCCATGTAAAAAGTATTTGCTTGCAAACAGACCTATACATTGACTGTGAATAAAAGAAATATATTACCACACACCTGTAGAACTCTTAAAAAGGCACATTTTGTGATATGTTAAAATCATGTTTAGGCCTTAAGGTGGCAGAAACCAGTTATTTTACAATAAATCTTTAGAATTTCATGGATTTATGATTTTATTTTCTTGAAAATTCATTCAAGCTTATATACAAATAAAATGTATGGTTTCAAGGAACTAAGATGTGTGCGTGCTTATGTTAATATATAGAAAACCTTTAAATTTGGGTGTCTGTCCAGCATGGAAATTTAAAAATTTATAAATGCATGGCAAATAAGGCAAAAAATGTGATGCTCTGATACCAATCTAATCCTCACCTGCAAAATCCTGCTAAAAGCCGACAAGAATTTTAGCCAAAATTCAAGAGAGAAAGGATATTCAGTGAATAAGAGCCTTGTCCGAACCTATCCTTACCATCAAAATCTCAAGATATTTTTGTTTACATAAAACTGAATTTTTCCCCCACTTTGATTGGATGCCGTCAAGTGAGGAGACCACAAATTTGACATCTGATTGGACCTATATGTGAAGGAAATCCCCAACCTGTGTATGCAACTACTTACTTGTGTAGTACAATAGCCTAGAATTTACATTCATTTATTTTTTCAGTCCACATGATGCAATTATATACCTCAATATTTAACTATAACAAAATTTCTGCGTGGGACACATGTTCTGGTACACCAAAACTGGTACCTGCCACCTTTAACCACTCATTGAAAACAATATAATTCCATTTTTTTAGTCTGATTGAGTTCTATAGTCCTTTACCATTAAAAATACATGCATTTTATATGGTTACAGCACAAAAGAAAACATTAATAGGCTTTGTAAGACCAAATTTATTAAAGCATTATTTGCGTCTTTTGCCGTCAAACTGCTTTGCATGCCAAAAAATTAGAAAAAAATGATTGTGTTCATATTTAATAAATTTTATTGTGTGAGTTGTCTGGTACAGTGTATGGATTATCCAACAGTTTTTAAAACTACTTAAGTTTATTGTTTCATGCATGATATAAAACCACTTACAACTGATCTCAAGAAGTATTTTCCATTGTTTGAGGTATTAAATAGTCTCAATTCTTGTCACTATCATTGTTCTGTTGACTGCAGTGCTGAAAAAGGCTTAGTTTTGAATAAACTAATATTTTTGGTACACATGTTTCACTTTGTAGATCCATGATGCACTAAACTAAGTGTACATTTATTCGCAATCAGTCTCATATCTCTTCTCCACATGAGCTAGCTGTGTAGGCCGCATGTTGAAATTTAGAATTGCCACACTATTGCTGATGAGAGAGACCAGTTTTCTTATTTCTATAGCTTGTCCTACAGTATCAACTATGTAGTAGACCTATAAAAAAAGAAGAATTCATATATTCATAGTTAAAAAGTAAATAAATAAGAAAATGTCCATATCATATGAAATAAATCATTATAACAGGTAATATACAGTATAATCAGCTTTTTCTTGTACTATTCTGAGGCTTATTTTACTTTTTTCTCTCTTTTTAATTGCTATTTCTATATAATTTATGATATAAAATCATTGCTTGGTGAACATAATCATTTTAAAACTAATCAATTGAATGTCATTGTTTGTATTGGGATACAGAGTTATCTGTCTTGATATTTGATAATTCTTAAAATCCATGTAAAAAGTATTTGCTTGCAAACAGACCTATACATTGACTGTGAATAAAAGAAATATATTACCACACACCTGTAGAACTCTTAAAAAGGCACATTTTGTGATATGTTAAAATCATGTTTAGGCCTTAAGGTGGCAGAAACCAGTTATTTTACAATAAATCTTTAGAATTTCATGGATTTATGATTTTATTTTCTTGAAAATTCATTCAAGCTTATATACAAATAAAATGTATGGTTTCAAGGAACTAAGATGTGTGCGTGCTTATGTTAATATATAGAAAACCTTTAAATTTGGGTGTCTGTCCAGCATGGAAATTTAAAAATTTATAAATGCATGGCAAATAAGGCAAAAAATGTGATGCTCTGATACCAATCTAATCCTCACCTGCAAAATCCTGCTAAAAGCCGACAAGAATTTTAGCCAAAATTCAAGAGAGAAAGGATATTCAGTGAATAAGAGCCTTGTCCGAACCTATCCTTACCATCAAAATCTCAAGATATTTTTGTTTACATAAAACTGAATTTTTCCCCCACTTTGATTGGATGCCGTCAAGTGAGGAGACCACAAATTTGACATCTGATTGGACCTATATGTGAAGGAAATCCCCAACCTGTGTATGCAACTACTTACTTGTGTAGTACAATAGCCTAGAATTTACATTCATTTATTTTTTCAGTCCACATGATGCAATTATATACCTCAATATTTAACTATAACAAAATTTCTGCGTGGGACACATGTTCTGGTACACCAAAACTGGTACCTGCCACCTTTAACCACTCATTGAAAACAATATAATTCCATTTTTTTAGTCTGATTGAGTTCTATAGTCCTTTACCATTAAAAATACATGCATTTTATATGGTTACAGCACAAAAGAAAACATTAATAGGCTTTGTAAGACCAAATTTATTAAAGCATTATTTGCGTCTTTTGCCGTCAAACTGCTTTGCATGCCAAAAAATTAGAAAAAAATGATTGTGTTCATATTTAATAAATTTTATTGTGTGAGTTGTCTGGTACAGTGTATGGATTATCCAACAGTTTTTAAAACTACTTAAGTTTATTGTTTCATGCATGATATAAAACCACTTACAACTGATCTCAAGAAGTATTTTCCCATTGTTTGAGGTATTAAATAGTCTCAATTCTTGTCACTATCATTGTTCTGTTGACTGCAGTGCTGAAAAAGGCTTAGTTTTGAATAAACTAATATTTTTGGTACACATGTTTCACTTTGTAGATCCATGATGCACTAAACTAAGTGTACATTTATTCGCAATCAGTCTCATATCTCTTCTCCACATGAGCTAGCTGTGTAGGCCGCATGTTGAAATTTTAGAATTGCCACACTATTGCTGATGAGAGAGACCAGTTTTCTTATTTCTATAGCTTGTCCTACAGTATCAACTATGTAGTAGACCTATAAAAAAAGAAGAATTCATATATTCATAGTTAAAAAGTAAATAAATAAGAAAATGTCCATATCATATGAAATAAATCATTATAACAGGTAATATACAGTATAATCAGCTTTTTCTTGTACTATTCTGAGGCTTATTTTACTTTTTTCTCTCTTTTTAATTGCTATTTCTATATAATTTATGATATAAAATCATTGCTTGGTGAACATAATCATTTTAAAACTAATCAATTGAATGTCATTGTTTGTATTGGGATACAGAGTTATCTGTCTTGATATTTGATAATTCTTAAAATCCATGTAAAAAGTATTTGCTTGCAAACAGACCTATACATTGACTGTGAATAAAAGAAATATATTACCACACACCTGTAGAACTCTTAAAAAGGCACATTTTGTGATATGTTAAAATCATGTTTAGGCCTTAAGGTGGCAGAAACCAGTTATTTTACAATAAATCTTTAGAATTTCATGGATTTATGATTTTATTTTCTTGAAAATTCATTCAAGCTTATATACAAATAAAATGTATGGTTTCAAGGAACTAAGATGTGTGCGTGCTTATGTTAATATATAGAAAACCTTTAAATTTGGGTGTCTGTCCAGCATGGAAATTTAAAAATTTATAAATGCATGGCAAATAAGGCAAAAAATGTGATGCTCTGATACCAATCTAATCCTCACCTGCAAAATCCTGCTAAAAGCCGACAAGAATTTTAGCCAAAATTCAAGAGAGAAAGGATATTCAGTGAATAAGAGCCTTGTCCGAACCTATCCTTACCATCAAAATCTCAAGATATTTTTGTTTACATAAAACTGAATTTTTCCCCCACTTTGATTGGATGCCGTCAAGTGAGGAGACCACAAATTTGACATCTGATTGGACCTATATGTGAAGGAAATCCCCAACCTGTGTATGCAACTACTTACTTGTGTAGTACAATAGCCTAGAATTTACATTCATTTATTTTTTCAGTCCACATGATGCAATTATATACCTCAATATTTAACTATAACAAAATTTCTGCGTGGGACACATGTTCTGGTACACCAAAACTGGTACCTGCCACCTTTAACCACTCATTGAAAACAATATAATTCCATTTTTTTAGTCTGATTGAGTTCTATAGTCCTTTACCATTAAAAATACATGCATTTTATATGGTTACAGCACAAAAGAAAACATTAATAGGCTTTGTAAGACCAAATTTATTAAAGCATTATTTGCGTCTTTTGCCGTCAAACTGCTTTGCATGCCAAAAAATTAGAAAAAAATGATTGTGTTCATATTTAATAAATTTTATTGTGTGAGTTGTCTGGTACAGTGTATGGATTATCCAACAGTTTTTAAAACTACTTAAGTTTATTGTTTCATGCATGATATAAAACCACTTACAACTGATCTCAAGAAGTATTTTCCCATTGTTTGAGGTATTAAATAGTCTCAATTCTTGTCACTATCATTGTTCTGTTGACTGCAGTGCTGAAAAAGGCTTAGTTTTGAATAAACTAATATTTTTGGTACACATGTTTCACTTTGTAGATCCATGATGCACTAAACTAAGTGTACATTTATTCGCAATCAGTCTCATATCTCTTCTCCACATGAGCTAGCTGTGTAGGCCGCATGTTGAAATTTTAGAATTGCCACACTATTGCTGATGAGAGAGACCAGTTTTCTTATTTCTATAGCTTGTCCTACAGTATCAACTATGTAGTAGACCTATAAAAAAAGAAGAATTCATATATTCATAGTTAAAAAGTAAATAAATAAGAAAATGTCCATATCATATGAAATAAATCATTATAACAGGTAATATACAGTATAATCAGCTTTTTCTTGTACTATTCTGAGGCTTATTTTACTTTTTTCTCTCTTTTTAATTGCTATTTCTATATAATTTATGATATAAAATCATTGCTTGGTGAACATAATCATTTTAAAACTAATCAATTGAATGTCATTGTTTGTATTGGGATACAGAGTTATCTGTCTTGATATTTGATAATTCTTAAAATCCATGTAAAAAGTATTTGCTTGCAAACAGACCTATACATTGACTGTGAATAAAAGAAATATATTACCACACACCTGTAGAACTCTTAAAAAGGCACATTTTGTGATATGTTAAAATCATGTTTAGGCCTTAAGGTGGCAGAAACCAGTTATTTTACAATAAATCTTTAGAATTTCATGGATTTATGATTTTATTTTCTTGAAAATTCATTCAAGCTTATATACAAATAAAATGTATGGTTTCAAGGAACTAAGATGTGTGCGTGCTTATGTTAATATATAGAAAACCTTTAAATTTGGGTGTCTGTCCAGCATGGAAATTTAAAAATTTATAAATGCATGGCAAATAAGGCAAAAAATGTGATGCTCTGATACCAATCTAATCCTCACCTGCAAAATCCTGCTAAAAGCCGACAAGAATTTTAGCCAAAATTCAAGAGAGAAAGGATATTCAGTGAATAAGAGCCTTGTCCGAACCTATCCTTACCATCAAAATCTCAAGATATTTTTGTTTACATAAAACTGAATTTTTCCCCCACTTTGATTGGATGCCGTCAAGTGAGGAGACCACAAATTTGACATCTGATTGGACCTATATGTGAAGGAAATCCCCAACCTGTGTATGCAACTACTTACTTGTGTAGTACAATAGCCTAGAATTTACATTCATTTATTTTTTCAGTCCACATGATGCAATTATATACCTCAATATTTAACTATAACAAAATTTCTGCGTGGGACACATGTTCTGGTACACCAAAACTGGTACCTGCCACCTTAAATTTAACCACTCATTGAAAACAATATAATTCCATTTTTTTAGTCTGATTGAGTTCTATAGTCCTTTACCATTAAAAATACATGCATTTTATATGGTTACAGCACAAAAGAAAACATTAATAGGCTTTGTAAGACCAAATTTATTAAAGCATTATTTGCGTCTTTTGCCGTCAAACTGCTTTGCATGCCAAAAAATTAGAAAAAAATGATTGTGTTCATATTTAATAAATTTTATTGTGTGAGTTGTCTGGTACAGTGTATGGATTATCCAACAGTTTTTAAAACTACTTAAGTTTATTGTTTCATGCATGATATAAAACCACTTACAACTGATCTCAAGAAGTATTTTCCCATTGTTTGAGGTATTAAATAGTCTCAATTCTTGTCACTATCATTGTTCTGTTGACTGCAGTGCTGAAAAAGGCTTAGTTTTGAATAAACTAATATTTTTGGTACACATGTTTCACTTTGTAGATCCATGATGCACTAAACTAAGTGTACATTTATTCGCAATCAGTCTCATATCTCTTCTCCACATGAGCTAGCTGTGTAGGCCGCATGTTGAAATTTTAGAATTGCCACACTATTGCTGATGAGAGAGACCAGTTTTCTTATTTCTATAGCTTGTCCTACAGTATCAACTATGTAGTAGACCTATAAAAAAAGAAGAATTCATATATTCATAGTTAAAAAGTAAATAAATAAGAAAATGTCCATATCATATGAAATAAATCATTATAACAGGTAATATACAGTATAATCAGCTTTTTCTTGTACTATTCTGAGGCTTATTTTACTTTTTTCTCTCTTTTTAATTGCTATTTCTATATAATTTATGATATAAAATCATTGCTTGGTGAACATAATCATTTTAAAACTAATCAATTGAATGTCATTGTTTGTATTGGGATACAGAGTTATCTGTCTTGATATTTGATAATTCTTAAAATCCATGTAAAAAGTATTTGCTTGCAAACAGACCTATACATTGACTGTGAATAAAAGAAATATATTACCACACACCTGTAGAACTCTTAAAAAGGCACATTTTGTGATATGTTAAAATCATGTTTAGGCCTTAAGGTGGCAGAAACCAGTTATTTTACAATAAATCTTTAGAATTTCATGGATTTATGATTTTATTTTCTTGAAAATTCATTCAAGCTTATATACAAATAAAATGTATGGTTTCAAGGAACTAAGATGTGTGCGTGCTTATGTTAATATATAGAAAACCTTTAAATTTGGGTGTCTGTCCAGCATGGAAATTTAAAAATTTATAAATGCATGGCAAATAAGGCAAAAAATGTGATGCTCTGATACCAATCTAATCCTCACCTGCAAAATCCTGCTAAAAGCCGACAAGAATTTTAGCCAAAATTCAAGAGAGAAAGGATATTCAGTGAATAAGAGCCTTGTCCGAACCTATCCTTACCATCAAAATCTCAAGATATTTTTGTTTACATAAAACTGAATTTTTCCCCCACTTTGATTGGATGCCGTCAAGTGAGGAGACCACAAATTTGACATCTGATTGGACCTATATGTGAAGGAAATCCCCAACCTGTGTATGCAACTACTTACTTGTGTAGTACAATAGCCTAGAATTTACATTCATTTATTTTTTCAGTCCACATGATGCAATTATATACCTCAATATTTAACTATAACAAAATTTCTGCGTGGGACACATGTTCTGGTACACCAAAACTGGTACCTGCCACCTTTAACCACTCATTGAAAACAATATAATTCCATTTTTTTAGTCTGATTGAGTTCTATAGTCCTTTACCATTAAAAATACATGCATTTTATATGGTTACAGCACAAAAGAAAACATTAATAGGCTTTGTAAGACCAAATTTATTAAAGCATTATTTGCGTCTTTTGCCGTCAAACTGCTTTGCATGCCAAAAAATTAGAAAAAAATGATTGTGTTCATATTTAATAAATTTTATTGTGTGAGTTGTCTGGTACAGTGTATGGATTATCCAACAGTTTTTAAAACTACTTAAGTTTATTGTTTCATGCATGATATAAAACCACTTACAACTGATCTCAAGAAGTATTTTCCCATTGTTTGAGGTATTAAATAGTCTCAATTCTTGTCACTATCATTGTTCTGTTGACTGCAGTGCTGAAAAAGGCTTAGTTTTGAATAAACTAATATTTTTGGTACACATGTTTCACTTTGTAGATCCATGATGCACTAAACTAAGTGTACATTTATTCGCAATCAGTCTCATATCTCTTCTCCACATGAGCTAGCTGTGTAGGCCGCATGTTGAAATTTTAGAATTGCCACACTATTGCTGATGAGAGAGACCAGTTTTCTTATTTCTATAGCTTGTCCTACAGTATCAACTATGTAGTAGACCTATAAAAAAAGAAGAATTCATATATTCATAGTTAAAAAGTAAATAAATAAGAAAATGTCCATATCATATGAAATAAATCATTATAACAGGTAATATACAGTATAATCAGCTTTTTCTTGTACTATTCTGAGGCTTATTTTACTTTTTTCTCTCTTTTTAATTGCTATTTCTATATAATTTATGATATAAAATCATTGCTTGGTGAACATAATCATTTTAAAACTAATCAATTGAATGTCATTGTTTGTATTGGGATACAGAGTTATCTGTCTTGATATTTGATAATTCTTAAAATCCATGTAAAAAGTATTTGCTTGCAAACAGACCTATACATTGACTGTGAATAAAAGAAATATATTACCACACACCTGTAGAACTCTTAAAAAGGCACATTTTGTGATATGTTAAAATCATGTTTAGGCCTTAAGGTGGCAGAAACCAGTTATTTTACAATAAATCTTTAGAATTTCATGGATTTATGATTTTATTTTCTTGAAAATTCATTCAAGCTTATATACAAATAAAATGTATGGTTTCAAGGAACTAAGATGTGTGCGTGCTTATGTTAATATATAGAAAACCTTTAAATTTGGGTGTCTGTCCAGCATGGAAATTTAAAAATTTATAAATGCATGGCAAATAAGGCAAAAAATGTGATGCTCTGATACCAATCTAATCCTCACCTGCAAAATCCTGCTAAAAGCCGACAAGAATTTTAGCCAAAATTCAAGAGAGAAAGGATATTCAGTGAATAAGAGCCTTGTCCGAACCTATCCTTACCATCAAAATCTCAAGATATTTTTGTTTACATAAAACTGAATTTTTCCCCCACTTTGATTGGATGCCGTCAAGTGAGGAGACCACAAATTTGACATCTGATTGGACCTATATGTGAAGGAAATCCCCAACCTGTGTATGCAACTACTTACTTGTGTAGTACAATAGCCTAGAATTTACATTCATTTATTTTTTCAGTCCACATGATGCAATTATATACCTCAATATTTAACTATAACAAAATTTCTGCGTGGGACACATGTTCTGGTACACCAAAACTGGTACCTGCCACCTTTAACCACTCATTGAAAACAATATAATTCCATTTTTTTAGTCTGATTGAGTTCTATAGTCCTTTACCATTAAAAATACATGCATTTTATATGGTTACAGCACAAAAGAAAACATTAATAGGCTTTGTAAGACCAAATTTATTAAAGCATTATTTGCGTCTTTTGCCGTCAAACTGCTTTGCATGCCAAAAAATTAGAAAAAAATGATTGTGTTCATATTTAATAAATTTTATTGTGTGAGTTGTCTGGTACAGTGTATGGATTATCCAACAGTTTTTAAAACTACTTAAGTTTATTGTTTCATGCATGATATAAAACCACTTACAACTGATCTCAAGAAGTATTTTCCCATTGTTTGAGGTATTAAATAGTCTCAATTCTTGTCACTATCATTGTTCTGTTGACTGCAGTGCTGAAAAAGGCTTAGTTTTGAATAAACTAATATTTTTGGTACACATGTTTCACTTTGTAGATCCATGATGCACTAAACTAAGTGTACATTTATTCGCAATCAGTCTCATATCTCTTCTCCACATGAGCTAGCTGTGTAGGCCGCATGTTGAAATTTTAGAATTGCCACACTATTGCTGATGAGAGAGACCAGTTTTCTTATTTCTATAGCTTGTCCTACAGTATCAACTATGTAGTAGACCTATAAAAAAAGAAGAATTCATATATTCATAGTTAAAAAGTAAATAAATAAGAAAATGTCCATATCATATGAAATAAATCATTATAACAGGTAATATACAGTATAATCAGCTTTTTCTTGTACTATTCTGAGGCTTATTTTACTTTTTTCTCTCTTTTTAATTGCTATTTCTATATAATTTATGATATAAAATCATTGCTTGGTGAACATAATCATTTTAAAACTAATCAATTGAATGTCATTGTTTGTATTGGGATACAGAGTTATCTGTCTTGATATTTGATAATTCTTAAAATCCATGTAAAAAGTATTTGCTTGCAAACAGACCTATACATTGACTGTGAATAAAAGAAATATATTACCACACACCTGTAGAACTCTTAAAAAGGCACATTTTGTGATATGTTAAAATCATGTTTAGGCCTTAAGGTGGCAGAAACCAGTTATTTTACAATAAATCTTTAGAATTTCATGGATTTATGATTTTATTTTCTTGAAAATTCATTCAAGCTTATATACAAATAAAATGTATGGTTTCAAGGAACTAAGATGTGTGCGTGCTTATGTTAATATATAGAAAACCTTTAAATTTGGGTGTCTGTCCAGCATGGAAATTTAAAAATTTATAAATGCATGGCAAATAAGGCAAAAAATGTGATGCTCTGATACCAATCTAATCCTCACCTGCAAAATCCTGCTAAAAGCCGACAAGAATTTTAGCCAAAATTCAAGAGAGAAAGGATATTCAGTGAATAAGAGCCTTGTCCGAACCTATCCTTACCATCAAAATCTCAAGATATTTTTGTTTACATAAAACTGAATTTTTCCCCCACTTTGATTGGATGCCGTCAAGTGAGGAGACCACAAATTTGACATCTGATTGGACCTATATGTGAAGGAAATCCCCAACCTGTGTATGCAACTACTTACTTGTGTAGTACAATAGCCTAGAATTTACATTCATTTATTTTTTCAGTCCACATGATGCAATTATATACCTCAATATTTAACTATAACAAAATTTCTGCGTGGGACACATGTTCTGGTACACCAAAACTGGTACCTGCCACCTTTAACCACTCATTGAAAACAATATAATTCCATTTTTTTAGTCTGATTGAGTTCTATAGTCCTTTACCATTAAAAATACATGCATTTTATATGGTTACAGCACAAAAGAAAACATTAATAGGCTTTGTAAGACCAAATTTATTAAAGCATTATTTGCGTCTTTTGCCGTCAAACTGCTTTGCATGCCAAAAAATTAGAAAAAAATGATTGTGTTCATATTTAATAAATTTTATTGTGTGAGTTGTCTGGTACAGTGTATGGATTATCCAACAGTTTTTAAAACTACTTAAGTTTATTGTTTCATGCATGATATAAAACCACTTACAACTGATCTCAAGAAGTATTTTCCCATTGTTTGAGGTATTAAATAGTCTCAATTCTTGTCACTATCATTGTTCTGTTGACTGCAGTGCTGAAAAAGGCTTAGTTTTGAATAAACTAATATTTTTGGTACACATGTTTCACTTTGTAGATCCATGATGCACTAAACTAAGTGTACATTTATTCGCAATCAGTCTCATATCTCTTCTCCACATGAGCTAGCTGTGTAGGCCGCATGTTGAAATTTTAGAATTGCCACACTATTGCTGATGAGAGAGACCAGTTTTCTTATTTCTATAGCTTGTCCTACAGTATCAACTATGTAGTAGACCTATAAAAAAAGAAGAATTCATATATTCATAGTTAAAAAGTAAATAAATAAGAAAATGTCCATATCATATGAAATAAATCATTATAACAGGTAATATACAGTATAATCAGCTTTTTCTTGTACTATTCTGAGGCTTATTTTACTTTTTTCTCTCTTTTTAATTGCTATTTCTATATAATTTATGATATAAAATCATTGCTTGGTGAACATAATCATTTTAAAACTAATCAATTGAATGTCATTGTTTGTATTGGGATACAGAGTTATCTGTCTTGATATTTGATAATTCTTAAAATCCATGTAAAAAGTATTTGCTTGCAAACAGACCTATACATTGACTGTGAATAAAAGAAATATATTACCACACACCTGTAGAACTCTTAAAAAGGCACATTTTGTGATATGTTAAAATCATGTTTAGGCCTTAAGGTGGCAGAAACCAGTTATTTTACAATAAATCTTTAGAATTTCATGGATTTATGATTTTATTTTCTTGAAAATTCATTCAAGCTTATATACAAATAAAATGTATGGTTTCAAGGAACTAAGATGTGTGCGTGCTTATGTTAATATATAGAAAACCTTTAAATTTGGGTGTCTGTCCAGCATGGAAATTTAAAAATTTATAAATGCATGGCAAATAAGGCAAAAAATGTGATGCTCTGATACCAATCTAATCCTCACCTGCAAAATCCTGCTAAAAGCCGACAAGAATTTTAGCCAAAATTCAAGAGAGAAAGGATATTCAGTGAATAAGAGCCTTGTCCGAACCTATCCTTACCATCAAAATCTCAAGATATTTTTGTTTACATAAAACTGAATTTTTCCCCCACTTTGATTGGATGCCGTCAAGTGAGGAGACCACAAATTTGACATCTGATTGGACCTATATGTGAAGGAAATCCCCAACCTGTGTATGCAACTACTTACTTGTGTAGTACAATAGCCTAGAATTTACATTCATTTATTTTTTCAGTCCACATGATGCAATTATATACCTCAATATTTAACTATAACAAAATTTCTGCGTGGGACACATGTTCTGGTACACCAAAACTGGTACCTGCCACCTTTAACCACTCATTGAAAACAATATAATTCCATTTTTTTAGTCTGATTGAGTTCTATAGTCCTTTACCATTAAAAATACATGCATTTTATATGGTTACAGCACAAAAGAAAACATTAATAGGCTTTGTAAGACCAAATTTATTAAAGCATTATTTGCGTCTTTTGCCGTCAAACTGCTTTGCATGCCAAAAAATTAGAAAAAAATGATTGTGTTCATATTTAATAAATTTTATTGTGTGAGTTGTCTGGTACAGTGTATGGATTATCCAACAGTTTTTAAAACTACTTAAGTTTATTGTTTCATGCATGATATAAAACCACTTACAACTGATCTCAAGAAGTATTTTCCCATTGTTTGAGGTATTAAATAGTCTCAATTCTTGTCACTATCATTGTTCTGTTGACTGCAGTGCTGAAAAAGGCTTAGTTTTGAATAAACTAATATTTTTGGTACACATGTTTCACTTTGTAGATCCATGATGCACTAAACTAAGTGTACATTTATTCGCAATCAGTCTCATATCTCTTCTCCACATGAGCTAGCTGTGTAGGCCGCATGTTGAAATTTTAGAATTGCCACACTATTGCTGATGAGAGAGACCAGTTTTCTTATTTCTATAGCTTGTCCTACAGTATCAACTATGTAGTAGACCTATAAAAAAAGAAGAATTCATATATTCATAGTTAAAAAGTAAATAAATAAGAAAATGTCCATATCATATGAAATAAATCATTATAACAGGTAATATACAGTATAATCAGCTTTTTCTTGTACTATTCTGAGGCTTATTTTACTTTTTTCTCTCTTTTTAATTGCTATTTCTATATAATTTATGATATAAAATCATTGCTTGGTGAACATAATCATTTTAAAACTAATCAATTGAATGTCATTGTTTGTATTGGGATACAGAGTTATCTGTCTTGATATTTGATAATTCTTAAAATCCATGTAAAAAGTATTTGCTTGCAAACAGACCTATACATTGACTGTGAATAAAAGAAATATATTACCACACACCTGTAGAACTCTTAAAAAGGCACATTTTGTGATATGTTAAAATCATGTTTAGGCCTTAAACCACTCATTGAAAACAATATAATTCCATTTTTTTAGTCTGATTGAGTTCTATAGTCCTTTACCATTAAAAATACATGCATTTTATATGGTTACAGCACAAAAGAAAACATTAATAGGCTTTGTAAGACCAAATTTATTAAAGCATTATTTGCGTCTTTTGCCGTCAAACTGCTTTGCATGCCAAAAAATTAGAAAAAAATGATTGTGTTCATATTTAATAAATTTTATTGTGTGAGTTGTCTGGTACAGTGTATGGATTATCCAACAGTTTTTAAAACTACTTAAGTTTATTGTTTCATGCATGATATAAAACCACTTACAACTGATCTCAAGAAGTATTTTCCCATTGTTTGAGGTATTAAATAGTCTCAATTCTTGTCACTATCATTGTTCTGTTGACTGCAGTGCTGAAAAAGGCTTAGTTTTGAATAAACTAATATTTTTGGTACACATGTTTCACTTTGTAGATCCATGATGCACTAAACTAAGTGTACATTTATTCGCAATCAGTCTCATATCTCTTCTCCACATGAGCTAGCTGTGTAGGCCGCATGTTGAAATTTTAGAATTGCCACACTATTGCTGATGAGAGAGACCAGTTTTCTTATTTCTATAGCTTGTCCTACAGTATCAACTATGTAGTAGACCTATAAAAAAAGAAGAATTCATATATTCATAGTTAAAAAGTAAATAAATAAGAAAATGTCCATATCATATGAAATAAATCATTATAACAGGTAATATACAGTATAATCAGCTTTTTCTTGTACTATTCTGAGGCTTATTTTACTTTTTTCTCTCTTTTTAATTGCTATTTCTATATAATTTATGATATAAAATCATTGCTTGGTGAACATAATCATTTTAAAACTAATCAATTGAATGTCATTGTTTGTATTGGGATACAGAGTTATCTGTCTTGATATTTGATAATTCTTAAAATCCATGTAAAAAGTATTTGCTTGCAAACAGACCTATACATTGACTGTGAATAAAAGAAATATATTACCACACACCTGTAGAACTCTTAAAAAGGCACATTTTGTGATATGTTAAAATCATGTTTAGGCCTTAAGGTGGCAGAAACCAGTTATTTTACAATAAATCTTTAGAATTTCATGGATTTATGATTTTATTTTCTTGAAAATTCATTCAAGCTTATATACAAATAAAATGTATGGTTTCAAGGAACTAAGATGTGTGCGTGCTTATGTTAATATATAGAAAACCTTTAAATTTGGGTGTCTGTCCAGCATGGAAATTTAAAAATTTATAAATGCATGGCAAATAAGGCAAAAAATGTGATGCTCTGATACCAATCTAATCCTCACCTGCAAAATCCTGCTAAAAGCCGACAAGAATTTTAGCCAAAATTCAAGAGAGAAAGGATATTCAGTGAATAAGAGCCTTGTCCGAACCTATCCTTACCATCAAAATCTCAAGATATTTTTGTTTACATAAAACTGAATTTTTCCCCCACTTTGATTGGATGCCGTCAAGTGAGGAGACCACAAATTTGACATCTGATTGGACCTATATGTGAAGGAAATCCCCAACCTGTGTATGCAACTACTTACTTGTGTAGTACAATAGCCTAGAATTTACATTCATTTATTTTTTCAGTCCACATGATGCAATTATATACCTCAATATTTAACTATAACAAAATTTCTGCGTGGGACACATGTTCTGGTACACCAAAACTGGTACCTGCCACCTTTAACCACTCATTGAAAACAATATAATTCCATTTTTTTAGTCTGATTGAGTTCTATAGTCCTTTACCATTAAAAATACATGCATTTTATATGGTTACAGCACAAAAGAAAACATTAATAGGCTTTGTAAGACCAAATTTATTAAAGCATTATTTGCGTCTTTTGCCGTCAAACTGCTTTGCATGCCAAAAAATTAGAAAAAAATGATTGTGTTCATATTTAATAAATTTTATTGTGTGAGTTGTCTGGTACAGTGTATGGATTATCCAACAGTTTTTAAAACTACTTAAGTTTATTGTTTCATGCATGATATAAAACCACTTACAACTGATCTCAAGAAGTATTTTCCCATTGTTTGAGGTATTAAATAGTCTCAATTCTTGTCACTATCATTGTTCTGTTGACTGCAGTGCTGAAAAAGGCTTAGTTTTGAATAAACTAATATTTTTGGTACACATGTTTCACTTTGTAGATCCATGATGCACTAAACTAAGTGTACATTTATTCGCAATCAGTCTCATATCTCTTCTCCACATGAGCTAGCTGTGTAGGCCGCATGTTGAAATTTTAGAATTGCCACACTATTGCTGATGAGAGAGACCAGTTTTCTTATTTCTATAGCTTGTCCTACAGTATCAACTATGTAGTAGACCTATAAAAAAAGAAGAATTCATATATTCATAGTTAAAAAGTAAATAAATAAGAAAATGTCCATATCATATGAAATAAATCATTATAACAGGTAATATACAGTATAATCAGCTTTTTCTTGTACTATTCTGAGGCTTATTTTACTTTTTTCTCTCTTTTTAATTGCTATTTCTATATAATTTATGATATAAAATCATTGCTTGGTGAACATAATCATTTTAAAACTAATCAATTGAATGTCATTGTTTGTATTGGGATACAGAGTTATCTGTCTTGATATTTGATAATTCTTAAAATCCATGTAAAAAGTATTTGCTTGCAAACAGACCTATACATTGACTGTGAATAAAAGAAATATATTACCACACACCTGTAGAACTCTTAAAAAGGCACATTTTGTGATATGTTAAAATCATGTTTAGGCCTTTAACCACTCATTGAAAACAATATAATTCCATTTTTTTAGTCTGATTGAGTTCTATAGTCCTTTACCATTAAAAATACATGCATTTTATATGGTTACAGCACAAAAGAAAACATTAATAGGCTTTGTAAGACCAAATTTATTAAAGCATTATTTGCGTCTTTTGCCGTCAAACTGCTTTGCATGCCAAAAAATTAGAAAAAAATGATTGTGTTCATATTTAATAAATTTTATTGTGTGAGTTGTCTGGTACAGTGTATGGATTATCCAACAGTTTTTAAAACTACTTAAGTTTATTGTTTCATGCATGATATAAAACCACTTACAACTGATCTCAAGAAGTATTTTCCCATTGTTTGAGGTATTAAATAGTCTCAATTCTTGTCACTATCATTGTTCTGTTGACTGCAGTGCTGAAAAAGGCTTAGTTTTGAATAAACTAATATTTTTGGTACACATGTTTCACTTTGTAGATCCATGATGCACTAAACTAAGTGTACATTTATTCGCAATCAGTCTCATATCTCTTCTCCACATGAGCTAGCTGTGTAGGCCGCATGTTGAAATTTTAGAATTGCCACACTATTGCTGATGAGAGAGACCAGTTTTCTTATTTCTATAGCTTGTCCTACAGTATCAACTATGTAGTAGACCTATAAAAAAAGAAGAATTCATATATTCATAGTTAAAAAGTAAATAAATAAGAAAATGTCCATATCATATGAAATAAATCATTATAACAGGTAATATACAGTATAATCAGCTTTTTCTTGTACTATTCTGAGGCTTATTTTACTTTTTTCTCTCTTTTTAATTGCTATTTCTATATAATTTATGATATAAAATCATTGCTTGGTGAACATAATCATTTTAAAACTAATCAATTGAATGTCATTGTTTGTATTGGGATACAGAGTTATCTGTCTTGATATTTGATAATTCTTAAAATCCATGTAAAAAGTATTTGCTTGCAAACAGACCTATACATTGACTGTGAATAAAAGAAATATATTACCACACACCTGTAGAACTCTTAAAAAGGCACATTTTGTGATATGTTAAAATCATGTTTAGGCCTTAAGGTGGCAGAAACCAGTTATTTTACAATAAATCTTTAGAATTTCATGGATTTATGATTTTATTTTCTTGAAAATTCATTCAAGCTTATATACAAATAAAATGTATGGTTTCAAGGAACTAAGATGTGTGCGTGCTTATGTTAATATATAGAAAACCTTTAAATTTGGGTGTCTGTCCAGCATGGAAATTTAAAAATTTATAAATGCATGGCAAATAAGGCAAAAAATGTGATGCTCTGATACCAATCTAATCCTCACCTGCAAAATCCTGCTAAAAGCCGACAAGAATTTTAGCCAAAATTCAAGAGAGAAAGGATATTCAGTGAATAAGAGCCTTGTCCGAACCTATCCTTACCATCAAAATCTCAAGATATTTTTGTTTACATAAAACTGAATTTTTCCCCCACTTTGATTGGATGCCGTCAAGTGAGGAGACCACAAATTTGACATCTGATTGGACCTATATGTGAAGGAAATCCCCAACCTGTGTATGCAACTACTTACTTGTGTAGTACAATAGCCTAGAATTTACATTCATTTATTTTTTCAGTCCACATGATGCAATTATATACCTCAATATTTAACTATAACAAAATTTCTGCGTGGGACACATGTTCTGGTACACCAAAACTGGTACCTGCCACCTTTAACCACTCATTGAAAACAATATAATTCCATTTTTTTAGTCTGATTGAGTTCTATAGTCCTTTACCATTAAAAATACATGCATTTTATATGGTTACAGCACAAAAGAAAACATTAATAGGCTTTGTAAGACCAAATTTATTAAAGCATTATTTGCGTCTTTTGCCGTCAAACTGCTTTGCATGCCAAAAAATTAGAAAAAAATGATTGTGTTCATATTTAATAAATTTTATTGTGTGAGTTGTCTGGTACAGTGTATGGATTATCCAACAGTTTTTAAAACTACTTAAGTTTATTGTTTCATGCATGATATAAAACCACTTACAACTGATCTCAAGAAGTATTTTCCCATTGTTTGAGGTATTAAATAGTCTCAATTCTTGTCACTATCATTGTTCTGTTGACTGCAGTGCTGAAAAAGGCTTAGTTTTGAATAAACTAATATTTTTGGTACACATGTTTCACTTTGTAGATCCATGATGCACTAAACTAAGTGTACATTTATTCGCAATCAGTCTCATATCTCTTCTCCACATGAGCTAGCTGTGTAGGCCGCATGTTGAAATTTTAGAATTGCCACACTATTGCTGATGAGAGAGACCAGTTTTCTTATTTCTATAGCTTGTCCTACAGTATCAACTATGTAGTAGACCTATAAAAAAAGAAGAATTCATATATTCATAGTTAAAAAGTAAATAAATAAGAAAATGTCCATATCATATGAAATAAATCATTATAACAGGTAATATACAGTATAATCAGCTTTTTCTTGTACTATTCTGAGGCTTATTTTACTTTTTTCTCTCTTTTTAATTGCTATTTCTATATAATTTATGATATAAAATCATTGCTTGGTGAACATAATCATTTTAAAACTAATCAATTGAATGTCATTGTTTGTATTGGGATACAGAGTTATCTGTCTTGATATTTGATAATTCTTAAAATCCATGTAAAAAGTATTTGCTTGCAAACAGACCTATACATTGACTGTGAATAAAAGAAATATATTACCACACACCTGTAGAACTCTTAAAAAGGCACATTTTGTGATATGTTAAAATCATGTTTAGGCCTTAAGGTGGCAGAAACCAGTTATTTTACAATAAATCTTTAGAATTTCATGGATTTATGATTTTATTTTCTTGAAAATTCATTCAAGCTTATATACAAATAAAATGTATGGTTTCAAGGAACTAAGATGTGTGCGTGCTTATGTTAATATATAGAAAACCTTTAAATTTGGGTGTCTGTCCAGCATGGAAATTTAAAAATTTATAAATGCATGGCAAATAAGGCAAAAAATGTGATGCTCTGATACCAATCTAATCCTCACCTGCAAAATCCTGCTAAAAGCCGACAAGAATTTTAGCCAAAATTCAAGAGAGAAAGGATATTCAGTGAATAAGAGCCTTGTCCGAACCTATCCTTACCATCAAAATCTCAAGATATTTTTGTTTACATAAAACTGAATTTTTCCCCCACTTTGATTGGATGCCGTCAAGTGAGGAGACCACAAATTTGACATCTGATTGGACCTATATGTGAAGGAAATCCCCAACCTGTGTATGCAACTACTTACTTGTGTAGTACAATAGCCTAGAATTTACATTCATTTATTTTTTCAGTCCACATGATGCAATTATATACCTCAATATTTAACTATAACAAAATTTCTGCGTGGGACACATGTTCTGGTACACCAAAACTGGTACCTGCCACCTTTAACCACTCATTGAAAACAATATAATTCCATTTTTTAGTCTGATTGAGTTCTATAGTCCTTTACCATTAAAAATACATGCATTTTATATGGTTACAGCACAAAAGAAAACATTAATAGGCTTTGTAAGACCAAATTTATTAAAGCATTATTTGCGTCTTTTGCCGTCAAACTGCTTTGCATGCCAAAAAATTAGAAAAAAATGATTGTGTTCATATTTAATAAATTTTATTGTGTGAGTTGTCTGGTACAGTGTATGGATTATCCAACAGTTTTTAAAACTACTTAAGTTTATTGTTTCATGCATGATATAAAACCACTTACAACTGATCTCAAGAAGTATTTTCCCATTGTTTGAGGTATTAAATAGTCTCAATTCTTGTCACTATCATTGTTCTGTTGACTGCAGTGCTGAAAAAGGCTTAGTTTTGAATAAACTAATATTTTTGGTACACATGTTTCACTTTGTAGATCCATGATGCACTAAACTAAGTGTACATTTATTCGCAATCAGTCTCATATCTCTTCTCCACATGAGCTAGCTGTGTAGGCCGCATGTTGAAATTTTAGAATTGCCACACTATTGCTGATGAGAGAGACCAGTTTTCTTATTTCTATAGCTTGTCCTACAGTATCAACTATGTAGTAGACCTATAAAAAAAGAAGAATTCATATATTCATAGTTAAAAAGTAAATAAATAAGAAAATGTCCATATCATATGAAATAAATCATTATAACAGGTAATATACAGTATAATCAGCTTTTTCTTGTACTATTCTGAGGCTTATTTTACTTTTTTCTCTCTTTTTAATTGCTATTTCTATATAATTTATGATATAAAATCATTGCTTGGTGAACATAATCATTTTAAAACTAATCAATTGAATGTCATTGTTTGTATTGGGATACAGAGTTATCTGTCTTGATATTTGATAATTCTTAAAATCCATGTAAAAAGTATTTGCTT